>NC_079534.1:15284749-15299749 GCF_003711565.1 Takifugu flavidus | reverse complement strand
AAGGTGCAAAAACACCTTCAGAGCACTGCTGGGGTACCCTTGAGCAAGTATTAAACCCACAAATGCTGACATAGGGCCCTGTAATGAACTGGCACTTCACCCAGGGGTGGACCTGCCTTCGCCCAGATGTGAGGACACCCTTGAAAGGTGGTCAAGAAGTTAGAACCACCCAGCAGAAGTGTTGCTACCCAATATGAAGGAGCGCTGTGGAGAGGGGAAGGAGGAGCGCTGTTACCAGAGCAGAGTCTTCAAGAGCTGTTGGAAGGTATCAAGGGTCACTCCAGAGGTCATCCCACCTTCAAGGAATAAGGGATAAGAAGATGATGCTAATGTGAGAAATGCAGCAGGAGGGGTAGATGGGCTCCAACAAGACTGTTCCAGTAAGAGGGAGCGGGTCCAGCTGGTACTCTGTGGGCCAGCATAGGTGACCTGAACTTGGGGAGCTACAGGTAGCTAGAGTTCTATTAGCAGTTGGGGCGATGTGGGGCCACGTCAGGGGATTGAAGACCAGATGTGCCGCCACATTCTGGACCAGCCGCATTCTTGTATTAGCCTCTTTGGAGAGCAGCCGCCTTATAGTCCAAATCAAGAAAGACAACCTCAAGGACGATTGTGGCTTGTGCCTAAAACAGTGACGGGGATCCACACAGCAGGAGTGCAGCATGGCTGCACAGGTACGCGTGGGTTAGGGCTAGGGCAGGCTAAGGAAGGCTAAGGAAGGCTAAGGGCAAACTGGGACAAGCATGGACACGGTCTCAGACTGGTGTTCACAACAGGCATTCATCATGCACATCTGTGTGGGAAGAACAACCACCCAAACCTGGAAGAGGTCCACTCCGTAGCGTTTTCCCAGGTCATCCAGAGATATTTTATGGTCATCCTGCAGGGATAAAACGGTTCACTTAGTTAATGGGAAAAGCTGAATGGACCTTTAAGATGAACAGGACTCATTTGGCAGCAACGTGTTCGGTCTTTGGTGAGAGCAGCATGAACAGGACTAAAGGATGTTGGGGCCCCTCCCAAACCCCCACGAGTATCTCGTGTGGATTAAGGGGCTTTATGTCGCTTCCTCAGGGCTGGTCAAACCTTTCACGGTGGAATATCGTTGATTTGGGGTGAGAAAAGGGTTTTTGTGACGGTTTTTTATCTCTATGCAACAAAACTGTCAGGATTCTTTGTCTTCCCACTGTTCGCCACAGAAATACATGTGAGCAAAATAAAACTATGACAACTATGAGCTCATTAATTATTAAAAAGATTAGAAAAGAATGAAAATCACGAGGGTAATGTGTGGACATTATTAATGTTGACCTTTGTGCATCATTTATCTCCTGTCAAAAGGTGGAAACACACACACACACGAGTTAACAAACCTGATTGGAAATATTATGTTCCAAATGGAAAAAGGATGTATCAGATTATGAAGGTTCCCTCAAAAACACATCATAGGGGTTAGGGTTAGGAGTTAGAGGGTTAGGGGTTAGGGTTATAGGTTTAGGGGTTAGGGTTAGCAGGGTTAGGGTTAGGGGTTAGCACTGAGACACCAGACCTGTAAATCTATTCATTTTAATACATCTGTTTTGGGGGGCAAATTATCGATGAAATATTATGTTCCAAATGGAAAAAGGATGTATCAGATACTGAAGGCTCCCTCAAAAACACATCATAGGGGTTAGGGTTAGGAGTTAGAGGGTTAGGGGTTAGGGTTAGCAGGGTTAGGGTTAGGGATTAGGGTTAGCAGGGTTAGGGTTAGCAGGGTTAGGGTTAGCAGGGTTAGGGTTAGTGGTGAGGGTTAGGAGTTAGGGTTCGGGGTTTAGGGGTTAGGGATTAGGGGTTAGGGTTAGGGGCCATAGGGTTAGGGTTAGGGGTTAGAGGGTTAGGGGTTAGGGTTAACAGGGTTAGGGTTAGTGGATAGAGGTTTAGGGTTAGGGATTAAGGGTTAGGGGTTAGGGGCCATAGGGTTAGGGTTAGGGGTTAGAGGGTTAGGGATTAGGGGTTAGGGTTATAGGTTTAGGGCAGAGGTCGGCAACCCAAAATGTTGGAAGAGCCATATTGGACCAAAAAAACAAGAAACAAAGCTGTCTGGAGCCTCAAAAAATTAAAGCCTTTTATAGGGCTTATAATAAAGGCAACACATGCTGTAAGTGTCTATATTAGCTGTATTAGCCTACTTTCCAAATGATTAGTAGGCTACAAATAGATAATGAGCATTCATGATTAAATGTTTATTTTCCCTGCAGCGCATCCTGGAGAGAATGACGCACCACGTGGCCACTTTGCTGTACGATGGAGCTTTAAGTTTAACTTCCATTATAATGAGAGGTTGAAATTAAATATTTATTATACACATTTATACAGCATTGGAAAACTTTAAGAATGTTTGTCACGTTTTTCCTCCTACAGAAATTATATTAAAACAATTTCCATTTTCATATTTTTGAAAAATCTCCTGGGAGCCACTAGGGCGGCGTCAAAGAGCCACATGTGGCTCCAGAGCCGCGGGTTGCCGACCCCTGGTTTAGGGGTTAGGGTTAGGGATTAGGGATTAGGGGTTAGAGGGTTAGGGGTTAGGGGTTTATTGGTAGGGTTAGGGGTTAGGGATTAGGGTTAGGGTTAGGGTAGGGTTAGGGTTAGGGGTTAGTGGTGAGGGTTAGGAGTTAGGGTTCGGGGTTTAGGGTTAGGTATTAGGGGTTAGGGGTTAGAGGGTTAGGGTTAGGGGTTTATTGGTAGGGTTAGGGGTTAGGGATTAGGGGTTAGAGGGTTAGGGGTTTATTGTGGTTAGGGATTAGGGATTAGGGGTTAGAGGGTTAGGGGTTTATTGGTAGGGTTAGGGGTTAGGGATTAGGGGTTAGAGGGTTAGGGGTTAGGGTTAGGGGTTAGTGGTGAGGGTTAGGAGTTAGGGTTCGGGGTTTAGGGTTAGGTATTAGGGGTTAGGGGTTAGCAGGGTTAGGGTTAGGGGTTAGCACTAAGACACCAGACCTGTAAATCTATTCATTCACATTTGGAATGGAGACAGTGCTGGAGACAAATCCTGAGGACGAATGAAGACAGTGCTGGAGACCAAGCCTGGGGACGAATGAAGACAGTGCTGGAGACCAAGCCTGAGGACGAATGAAGACAGTGCTGGAGACAAAGCCTGAGGACGAATGAAGACAGTGCTGGAGACAAAGCCTGAGGACGAATGAAGACAGTGCTGGAGACAAATCCTGAGGACGAATGAAGACAGTGCTGGAGACAAAGCCTGAGGACGAATGAAGACAGTGCTGGAGACAATCCTGAGGACGAATGAAGACAGTGCTGGAGACAAAGCCTGAGGACGAATGAAGACAGTGCTGGAGACAAATCCTGAGGACGAATGAAGACAGTGCTGGAGACAAAGCCTGAGGACGAATGAAGACAGTGCTGGAGACAAATCCTGAGGACGAATGAAGACAGTGCTGGAGACAAATCCTGAGGACGAATGAAGACAGTGCTGGAGACCAAGCCTGGGGACGAATGAAGACAGTGCTGGAGACCAAGCCTGGGGACGAATGGAGACAGTGCTGGAGACAAAGCCTGAGGACGAATGAGACAGTGCTGGAGACAAATCCTGAGGACGAATGAAGACAGTGCTGGAGACCAAGCCTGGGGACGAATGAAGACAGTGCTGGAGACCAAGCCTGGGGACGAATGAAGACAGTGCTGGAGACCAAGCCTGGGGACGAATGGAGACAGTGCTGGAGACAAAGCCTGAGGACGAATGAAGACAGTGCTGGAGACAAATCCTGAGGACGAATGAAGACAGTGCTGGAGACCAAGCCTGGGGACGAATGAAGACAGTGCTGGAGACCAAGCCTGGGGACGAATGAAGACAGTGCTGGAGACCAAGCCTGGGGACGAATGGAGACAGTGCTGGAGACAATGAGACACAGGTGCAGACAATCAGGGCCGTGGCAACTAATGATGATGAGGGAAGACAGGAATGGAGAGTGCTGGGACAAGGACCAGGGTTAGGCTCAGGGTTAGGGTTAGGTGAGGTTCGGTCAGGGTGAGGGTGAGCGGTGAGGCTCAGGTTAGGGTTAGGTTAGGGTCAGGTTAGGGTTAAGTTAGTAGAGGTCGGGTAGGGTTAGGTTAGGGTCAGGTTAGGTTAGGGTTTATTAGTTAGGGTTAGGTTAGGGTCAGGGTTAGGCTTGAGGGTCAGGGTTAGGGTTGGGTCAGGGTAGGTTTAGGGCTCAGGGTGAGGTTAGGTTAGGGTCAGGTAGGGTTCGGGTTAGGCTTCAGGGTTAGGGTTAGGTTAGGGTCAGGGTTAGGGTTAGGTTAGGGTCAGGGTTAGGGTGTAGGGTAGGGTTTTTTTTTTAGGGTCAGGGTTAGGGTTAGGGTTAGGTTAGGTAGGGTCAGGGTAGCTTAGGGTCAGGGTTAGGTTAGGGTCAGGGTTAGGTTAGGGTCAGGGTAGGGTTAAGTTAGGGTCAGGGTAGGGTTAGGTTAGGGTCAGGGTTAGGGTTAGGGTTAGGTTAGGTTAGGGTTAGGTTAGGGTCAGGGTTAGCTTAGGGTCAGGGTTAGGGTTAGGTTAGGGTCAGGGTTAGGTTAGGGTCAGGGTTAGGGTTAAGTTAGGGTCAGGGTGAGGGGAACCATGCTGCGTGGCGTTAGCACCGTGCTGTTTAGCTAAGCTGTCCACCAGAGCACCTAAAGAAGGCAGACAGCCTAACAAGGTCAAACACATGATTTCTCTCTTTTTCTTAAAGATGTATTTTATCTGTACAAAGGAATTCTGCTCTTTAATCAGTCGCGACTGTTTCGGGATCTGACAGGAGCTTTTTTATCTGAGACACGACATGCAGCCAAACGTAGCGCAGCTTTATTGAATCACTTGGTTGCATTTTGACAGCACCTCAAAGAGCTACAGCTCTGGCGAAGACAAAAACCCCGAGCCAGACTGCTGGTGGCCCACAAATTATTCAGTATCTTTGTCAGTACAGAGAAGAGCAGCCAGAGGGTGGAGGAGGAGATAAGAGAGGACAGGCTGCCTCTGCACTCATCATAGCACCCCACGCTAAGCTCATTGGACCGCCATTTTGTTTGTGGGCCATTGCCTCCATTTATGGCCTTGTTAAGTAACCTAGTGAACTGGCTGTGACATTTTGGCTCTTCATCATAGTACAGGTGAAACAGGAGCTTTTCTTACCAAGGCTACCTCCTTCTTCAGCTCATCTAAGTTCCTGTCCTTCTTCTTTCTTCCATTCTCACCGCCATACTGCCAGGAATGAGAAAGATTAGCACTGAGCAGAGCTGCAGCTAATCACCACGGTGTGTCTCCAGTAGCTGAAAGAATGCTGTATCATGGGAATCATCTGCTGCTGTCAGTCTGCTCTCAGAAGCACGTCAGTGAAGGATGGACACACCGAGAGACGCTGGAAGAGCATGTGCCAGTGGAAAAGGTAGCAAAAATGGAGAGCAGAGCAAGCGTAGCAATTTTACCTCCTGTGTGAGAGGAACATCACCAGACGAAAGGCTGAATGACAACAGAGAGCAGCACGAATCAGGCGCTAAATGGTAGCCTGTCGTTATCTTATCTCAGCGTTATCTTCACGTGATGTTATGAGATGTGGAAAATACAAGCAACCCTAAACCTAACCCCTCTGGTTAGGGTTAGGGTTAGGGTTAGCCCAAGCCTAACCCCTCTGGTTAGGGTTAGGGTTAGGGTTAGCCCAAGCCTAACCCCTCTGGTTAGGGTTAGGGTTAGGGTTACCCAAGCCTAACCCCTCTGGTTAGGATTAGGGTTAGGGTTAGCCCAAGCCTAACCCCTCTGGTTAGGGTTAGGGTTAGGGTTAGCCCAAGCCTAACCCCTCTGGTTAGGGTTAGGGTTAGCCCAAGCCTAACCTTAACATCGGTCCTGCTTATCTGCTAATGCTGAACTATAAAGGAGAAAAGCCGAGCGAGAACTCACCCCTTTGCCCATGTTGGAAACTCAGATGTCTGAGGATTGGAATAAAAACACTGTCCACCAGGGCCAAACACAGCTGAAATGTCACCCCCACCCCTTCATGGAACCCCACGGGAGCTTTTTTTGGCCCCCCCCGTCCATGTCTTCTTAGGGGTAACATGACCCATATGCCCCAACACCCTCCCCACTCCTGGACGTGGTCCAATCGTACTCCTCTGGACCTTGGTTCAATCTCAACACGTGCACGTGTCCACAGAGAGAAAGTGTCACGTTTTATTTAGGGATCAAGGCCAAAGGTCGGCCAACGAAGGCCTCTCCACACCTGCAAGTTCTTGTTACAGTCCAGTGAAGGAAAAGGCTCATTAAGGATGAACTCAGCCTTTGAACGTGACGTCAGATAGCTGAAATTCCTGCTGCACCTCAGACAGCTGACATCACGGTCTGTCACATGATCACTGTCGACCAGTGAAGAAACATCTGTGAAGACAGCGGCTTCATTCAGCAGCTGGGCTCCTTCCTTGATGACGGCCATGTTCCCCTGACACCACCTGGTAGATCGAGGAGACTGACGATAGCTGATAACTCCAGAAAGGCCACTGATGTATTTGGTCCAATAAAAGATGGGACACATCAATCCGTCAGTGAAGACAGCATCTCCTCCTCTGTGGAACTTTCCTTCAGTCTTTCCTCAAAGGTTGGACCTTCACGCCATCCAAAGCTTCCTCACGTGGTTCCTCAACAACGCGTCTCCATGGCTGCACGTCTGAAAGTGTGTTGGCAGCATTTTTATTCTTTAGAGCACTTTGTTCCAGTTTCTCTGAGATACGTGATCTTTAAGTTGAATCCATAAGTGGTCCACATGAAAGAAGGCAGGAGACAGTTGCACTGTGCTGATCACAGCTGACATGGGCTTTTATTGCTTTTCTGTTTTATTATTTATGATCTCTTTACAGTTATACAGAGTCATGAAGGACCGTTAGTGCTCCACAATCATCAAGCATTAAAATAAATGTAGAAAAATGCAAAAAGCTCCAGTTGTTTCAAATAAAGACCAGTTATTACGGCGACCCAGATAATGACAGACAAGCATGTTCAACTGAGGAGAACACATGTTATCTCTGAATAAAGAGTTCCAGCCAGACATTCACTCCGGTATTTTAGCACCTCTGTTGCTATTGTGACGATGATGGAGAACTTCAGGCGGTGCCGATCCAGATGTGGCTCAGGGTTGGGAAGGAGCACCTCAAAGCTCCGGGGGAAGAGCTTTAGCAACGTTAGCAACACAAGTGGCTTTTTGCTGAGCTAGTCAAATGAGTCTCCTCAATTCAAAGCACCCCCCCCAATCCCCCCAGCCAAAGTTTGCCAAATCCCAGACAGCAACAGTCTCACACCTTCATCTCTCATCTTATTTCTCTGAACAAAAGAGCCACACAGAACCTTTAATAACAGAATCACAGACTGCATCCAAGGCAACCCGGACTCCCTCAATCACAGAGATCATGGAAACAATATTGGATCATGAATTCAAATTACACAAATAGTATTTGGAACTGAAGGTACCAGCTAATTGCTAAGGTAGCTTCCTGTTTGTGCCCCATAAGAGCTACCTCTGCTCCAGGGGTCAACATGCCTGCTCGGGGGGGCGGAATTATGACAGAGCAGCAAGTTCAAAACACGGCTGGAGAGGGAATCGGTGCCGTCTCAATGTTGGAAAAGGGAGCATGAGGAGGAGGAGGAGCAGGAGCAGGAGCAGGAAGAGGAGGAGGAGCAGGAGGAGGAGCAGGAGCAGGAAGAGGACAGAGCATTGAGCTGCAGCTCCTGCAGTCAGATAAGGAGAAGCTTGGACTGGGATGTGTATGTGGGGACTAAAGGCAGAGTCACTGTGTGACCCGGAGAGATAACAAGAGTCAGAGGGACAGATGCTGAGTATGAAGGAAGGAAGTGGAATCTGAAGAAGAGTGAAAACTGCAGCAGAAGCCGGCCAGAAGATGCAGGGAGCCATCTCATTATATGCTAAAATCATTAGCACGGGCAGTTGTATGGGCCAGCACATTAATTGGACCTTGAAATAAGTTGGGGTGCAGTGGGATGCCCTCTCTTCCCATCTCTTCCTCTCTTCCCATCTCTTCCCAGCATATCCTGCTGTCAGACTCCCGAGTCCATCTCAGGAAGGGCTGTGACGTCATTCCAGGTGTTCAGTCAGCGGCCGTCAACAGCGGATAGCTCATGTACCAAAATCATCTTCCCCCACAACGTGTTGCTCCAGCCACGGCCTTTCTCATGCTAGCGCTTACAGTAAGCCTCTGCTCTGGTCTGGAACCCCCCCCCCCCCCCCCACTCTACCGGATTTAGCCAGGGCTGGAATAAGGTGACCACCTCCATTTGGTCAAATGTGAGAGGATTGAATCTCATAGCCAGTGGGCTTGAACCTCTATCGGCGTGGGCTGAGAGCCAGAATCATATTTCTCTCCCACTATCGCTAACGCTAACGCTAACGCTAACGCTCTCACAGCTTCGCTCCCTGCGTGACCCTAACCCTATCGTGAACATTAGAGACAAATTCAGGGGCTTCTAAACACTGATCCCTGTCTTTGAGGTTCTTCTTAATGTTGTAAGAGCAGTTAAGACTTAAGCTCTTTGTTTGCCCAGTGAGCCCATCCGGGCTGTGGGACAAGAGGTGCTAACATGATATGATACCATCTGCAGTGTGTGTGTGTGGGGGGGGGGGGCTGTTCTGCAGCCGGGGCAGAGGGGAGATGATTATAATAGCAACTAATGGAGTAGCATCAGGCTGGGCAGGAAAAGAGGGAATAGACTAGAGGAGTGGAGGCAGTCATGGAGAAGTCAGACCTTTATCTACAGGAGGAGGAAAAAGAAGAAGAAAGGGAGAAAGAGGGCAGAGCCGTTAGCAAGTCAATCACCTCTGGATTTTGGTTTTACATTAGCGTCAATTCACAGTGAAAGGAAAAGACATGGAGGACAAAGTCTGGGTGAGGGTGAAAAGGACAGCGCTGGAGAAACTGGCTGGTCTCCACAGCCTGGGTCTGAGGACATGAAGACCTGCTGAGGACCAGCTGAGGACCAGCTGAGGACCTGCTGAGGACCAGCTGAGGACCAGCTGAGGACCAGCTGAGGACCAGCTGAAGACCAGCTGAGGACCTGCTGAGGACCAGCTGAGGACCAGCTGAGGACCAGCTGAGGACCTGCTGAGGACCAGCTGAGGACCAGCTGTGTCCAACACTTCTCTTTGATGGCGTTGGGACCAACAATGTTTGCATTTGAATCATCTAAAATATGGGTCAGAGGTCACGTCGGCTTCCATGAAGCTGCTGTGCAACAATAAAGGAGGATACCACCGATATCCCAATAACAGGAAGTGGCTCCCAATAACAGGAAGTGGCGAGACACCCCCCATTGCTAGTTTGGGACACTGTTATTACCCCCCCCCCCCACCCCCCCCCACCCCCAATGTGTTATTTGAAGGTCAGCTGGTCAGCGACGCGAGAGAAGAAACCAAGAGGTTTGGATTTCTTTAACCCTCCATCAGCAACGGACCCCCCCTCCCCATTTTTACGGGTTAGCTCCAACTCAATGGTCATCAACACCCGGCCCGAGTGATCCACCCCACCCCCCCCATCTTCTCTGGGGTCGGCTGGTGCCGCCGGTGCTCGGGCTGGGCCTTCGCCACCGCCTGACGGATGGGCTGGAGCAGCCGGCCGGCGAGCCCCCCCCAGCCCCTCCCCGTATCCTATTTCTTATCCTTGCGGGATTCCTGCTTCTTCTTTTCTGATGTGGCCGCCTTCACCTTGGAGGGGTCGGCGGGAGCTGCAGGGCCCTGTGAGGGAGGAGGGAGAGGGGGTTGGGGGAGAACAGGGGAGGAGAGTCACTTCAGGAGGAAAGGAGCGTGTGAGAGAGAGAGAGAGAGAGAGAGAGAGAGAGGGAGAGAGCATGTGTGAGAGAGAGAGAGGGAGAGAGAGAGCATGTGTGAGAGAGAGAGAGAGAGAGAGGGAGAGAGCATGTGTGAGAGAGAGAGAGGGAGAGAGAGAGCATGTGTGAGAGAGAGAGAGAGAGGAGAGAGAGAGAGAGCGCATGTGTGAGAGAGAGAGAGAGCGTGTGTGAGAGTGAGAGAGAGGGAGAGAGGGGGGAGAGAGCATGTGTGAGAGAGAGGGAGAGAGCGTGTGTGAGAGAGAGAGAGAGGGAGAGAGAGAGAGCGCATGTGTGAGAGAGAGAGGGAGAGAAAGCATGTGTGAGAGAGAGAGAGAGAGAGGGAGGGAGGGAGAAAAGGGTGCATTAGATCTGAGAGATGGGCTGAGCAGGACGGGTGGAGCTGTGTGAAGAGAGGAGGGAAATCTTCTAGGGGGGGAGAAGAAGGTGGAAATGAGACATACAGACAGATAAAAGTGAGGAGGCAGAGACACTGTCTTTAAGGGAGGGGGTAGAAAGTGAGAGGGGGCGGAGTCCAGAGCTGTAAGGGGGGGACAAAACAGGTAATCATGCGTTAGGATGGAGCACAGTGGAACGCTGGCTCCACACACCTGTGACAAAGTGACAATTAATCAATCGCTCGCACACACACACACACACACACACACCACACCCCACACACACAACACCTCACCCTCACACATAAGCACCTCACCCTCACACACACCCACACACAGCTCACCCTCACACACAAGCACCTCACCCTCACACACACCCCACACACAGCTCACCCTCACACATAAGCACCTCACCCTCACACACACCCCACACACACACACACACCCCACACACACCCCCACACAGCTCACCCTCACACACACCCACACACAGCTCACCCTCACACACACCCCACACACAGCTCACCCTCACACATAAGCACCTCACCCTCACAACACCCCACACACACACCCCCACACAAGCTCACCCTCACACACAAGCACCTCACCCTCAACACACACCCCAACACAGCTCACCCTCACACACAAGCACCTCACCCTCACACACACACCTCACACACACCCCACACACACACCCCACACACACACACACCCACACACACACCCCACACACACCTCACCCTCAACACACACCCCACACACACACACACACACACACACACCTCACCCTCACACACACCCCACACACACACCCCACCCTCACACACATACACACCTCACCCTCACCACACCCCACACACACACACACACACACACACCCACACACACACACACCTCACCCTCACAACACACCCCACACACACCTCACCCTCACACACACCCCACACACACCTCACCCTCACACACATACCTCACCCTCACACACACCCTCACACAGACCCCACCCTCACACACACACCTCACACACACCCCACACACACTCACCCTCACACACACCCCACACACACCTCACACACACCCCACACACAGCTCACCCTCACACACACACCCACACACTCACCCTCACACACACCCACACACACACCCTAACCCTGACCCTGACCCTAACCTAACCCTAACCCCTAACCCTAACCCCTAACCCTGACCCTGACCCTAACCCTGACCCTAACCCTGACCCTAACCTGCATTAACCTGAGCAATAGCCTCCCAGGAGCATCTCAATAAACCGCTCCACCATGTTGGCTACCCCTAAAACTCTACGGGATGAACGACAACCAAAGAGGAGAAATGGTTTCCAAAATCAGAGCTATTTCCTGAAATAGAGCAGCAGAACCTCACTAGAGTGTCCAAAACTCCAACACAGAGCGTGTGAAGCAGCTCACAGCTCTCCAGGTGTCTGCAGCTGGCCATGACCTTCATGACCTTCATGACCTCCATGACCTCCATGACCTTCATGACCTCCATGACCTCCATGACCTTCATGACCTCCATGACCTTCCATCACACACACATTTGTCACACGCATCGTTATGTTGTTTACAACCGTGCCTCCCTCAACAGATTCAACTGTTTAGTGGGCTGCATTCCAGAGTCACCATGCTCATGGGGGGGGTTGAGGGGTTGACCATGAGAGGGGAGGTGAGAGAAGGAGGTGAGAGGAAGAAGTGAGAGGAAGAGAGAGAGACGAGAGAGAGAGGAAGAGAGAGAGGAAGGTGAGGGAGAGAGAGAGGAAGAGTGAGAGGAAGAGAGAGAGGAAAACGAGTGAGAGGAGAGAGAGAGGAAGAGTGAGAGGAAGAGAGAGAGAAGAGAGAGAGGAAGAGTGAGAGGAAGAGAGACAGGAAGAGTGAGAGGAAGGAGTGAGAGGAAGAGAGAGAGGAAGAGTGGAGGGAAGAGTGAGAGGAAGAGTGAGAGAGGAAGAGAGAGGAAGAGGAGGGAAGAGAGGAGAGAGAGGAGGAAGATGAGAGGAAGAGAGAGGAAGAGTGAGAGGAAGGTGAGAGGAGAGGAGAGCGAGAGGAAGAGTGAGCGAAGAGTGAGAGGAAGAGAGAGGAAGAGTGAGAGGAAGAGAGAGAGGAAGAAGAGAGAGGAAGAGAGAGAGGAAGAGAGAGAGGAGAGAGAGCAGGTGAGCGAAGAAGAGAGAGGAAGAGGTGAGAGGCAAGAGAGAAGAAGGAGGTGAGAGGAAGAGCGAGAGACGAGTGAGAGGAAGAGAGAAGAAGAGTGAGAGGAAAGCCGGAGAGGACGAGAAGAAGGAAGAGTGAGAGGAGGCGAGAAGAGCGCCGAGGAGCTGGAGGAAGAGGACTAAGAGGGGAGAGGGAGAGGAAGAGAGAGAGGAGAAGAGGGCCGAGGAGAGAGAGCGAAGAGGAAGAGGGAGAGAGAGGGGAGGAGAGAAAGGGAGAGTGAAGAGAAAGCGGAGAGGAGAGGAAGGGGAGAGCAAAGAGGAGAGGAAGAGGGAGGAGGATAGAGGGGAAGAGTGAGAGGAAGAGAGAGAGGAAGAGAGGAAGAGTGAGAGGAGAGAGAGAGGAAGAGAGAGGGAAGAGTGAGAGGAGAGAGAGAGAAGAGAGAGGAAGAGTGAGCGAAGAGAGAGAGGAGAGTGAGAGGAAGAGAGAGCGAAGAGAGAGAGAAGAGTAGAGGGAGAGGAAGAGAGAAGAAGAGTGAGAGGAAGAGGAGAGAAGAGGAAGAGAGGAGAAGAGTGAGAGGAAGAGAGAAGAGTGAGAGAAAGAGAGAGAGGAAGAGAGAGGGGAAGAGAGAGAGAAAGAGGAAGAGAGAGGAAGAGTGAGAGGAAGAGTGAGAGGAAGAGTGAGAGAAGAGAGAGAGAGGAAGAGAGAGGAAGAGTGAGAGGAAGAGAGAGAGGAAGAGAGAGAGGAAGAGTGAGAGGAAGAGAGAAGAAGAGTGAGAGGAAGAGAGAGAGGAGAGAGAGAGGAAGAGGAGAGGAAGAGTGAGAGGAAGAGAGAGAGGAAGAGTGAGAGGAAGAGTGAGAGGCAAAGTGAGAGGAAGAGTGAGAGGAAGAGTGAGGGGTAAAGATTTCCAGTCAACAACAGAAGCTGATCACAACCTCTGAAGACCTGAGGATCAGAGCGTGTGTGAGGAGGAGAAGAAGGAGAAGAAGAGTGGGAAGACGAGACAGATAGAAGGATCTTATGGTTGGTGGCATGAAGGGAGGGAGACAGGACCAATAAAAGGACTGTGAATGAGGGGGGGGGGGGGTAAAGTGAGAGGGGGTGTGTGTGGGGGTGTGTGTGTGTGTTGTGTGTGTGTGTGTGTGTGTGTGTGTACGGATCAATAACTGTGCACTCCATTATTGTTCCAGGACAGTGTGCATGTGCTCATTCCCATCACTTCTGTGTGTGGCTGCTGCCACCTAATGGGGGGGACACACACCACAGGCTCCATGGTCTCCCTCCCTCCCTCCCTTCCTCCCTTCCCCCTCCCTCCTCACTCACTCACTCACTCACTCCCTCCCTCCCTCCTCACTCCCTCACTCCCTCGCCGCCCGTTTGGAGATGAGTGGTGGGAACCCAGTAAAGGATGGAGAGGGAGTGATGGGATTCAGGGAGTGATGGGATTCAGGGAGAGTGATGGGATTAAGGGAGTGATGGGATTCAGGGAGTGATGGGATTAAGGGAGTAATGGGATTCAGGGAGTGAGGGAGTGATGGGATTCAGGGAGTGATGGGAATAAGGGAGTGATGGGAGTGATGGGGAATTAAGGGAGTGATGGGATTCAGGGAGTGATTGGAATAAGGGAGTGATGGGATTCAGGGAGTGATGGGATTAAGGGAGTGATGGGATTCGGGAGGGAGTGATTGGAATAAGGGAGTGATGGGATTCAGGGAGTGATGGAATAAGGGAGTGATGGGATTCAGGGAGTGATGGGATTAAGGGAGTGATGGGATTAAGGGAGTGATGGAAATACGGGAGTGATGGGATTAAGGGAGTGATGGAAATACGGGAGTGATGGGATTAAGGGAGTGATGGGATTAAAGGAGTGAGCCGTTACGCACTGTCATGTTGGAAATGTGCTTTTGTTGCCTGCTCAGCACAAGAAAACAGGAAGATTTCCTCTGACAACCACATTTTTCTGGTCTTAAATGTCCAAACATGGGGTGACTGCATGTGAGGGGGGGGGGGGGGGGTGGCACACAGAAGGAAATAGCAAGGGGGGTGTGGGGGGGGAGCACACAGAAGGAAATAGCAAGGGGGTGGGGGGGGGGCACACTTGCCTGTCTCTGCTGCGATCCCTCTTTCTTTTTCTTGCCATGTTTGCTGGAGGGAACAAAAGAAAGACAACGTGAGAATGAGGAATCTGTCTGTCCCTCCAGGGGTCACAGGGCAGCACCAGCTCATCTCCTGACCCTGCAGCCCCCCCCCAGCCTGGGGAAGGACAGTCATGGATCTATCATCCTCCTGATCCACTCTTATCAAACATCTTCTGCACTTTAAAGAGGTCTTCATCCGTCTCTGAGTTTAAACCAAGCCTCACATCTCTGACTGGGCGAATCAGAGATCAGCACTCAGGCCAGTTTGGCCACGCAGGTGTCGGTGCCGGGGAGGGGCTCAGGCCTCAGCTCCAGCCCCCCCCGGCACACCTGGCAGAAGACCGCCGGCCACAAGCGGCTCACTGACCTGACGCTGAGGCTGAAAACACGACGTGCAACCAGGAATCTCATCAGGTAGTAGATCACCACGATGAGCACCAGCAGGC
>NC_079534.1:15274749-15279749 GCF_003711565.1 Takifugu flavidus | reverse complement strand
GGCCATAGGGTTAGGGGCCATTGTTTGTTCTGTTAATGAGGGTTAGGGGTTAGGGGTTAGGGTTAGGGGCTAGGGGCTAGGGTTAGGGTTAGGGGCTAGGGGCCATAGGGTTAGGGTTAGGGTTAGGGTTAGGGGTTAGGGGCCATAGGGTTAGGGTTAGGGTTCCTGGAGCTTCCAACACTTTACCTCTGATCCAGCCATGAAGCAGGCGTCTAACGAAACAGGCGTCTAACGAAACAGGCGTCTAACGAAGCAGGCGTCTAACGAGCAGGCGTTTAACGAAACAGGCGTTTAACAAAACAGGCGTTTAACAAAACAGGCGTTTAACGAAGCAGGCGTCTAACGAAACAGGCGTCTAACGAAGCAGGCGTCTAACGAAGCAGGCGTTTAACGAAACAGGCGTTTAACAAAACAGGTGTCTAATTGAGCCTCTCAGGCTGTTCCTCCAATCCAGTTGGAAGCAGTGAGCACCAGAACAGACATCAAGTCGCAGACATCATCGAACCCGAACGCCAACCCTGAACCCGAACCGAACCCGAACCCGAACCCGAACCCAACCCGAACCCGAACCCGAACCCGAGGCCGACCCGAACCCGAACCCGAACCCGAACGAACCCGAACCGAACCCGAACCCGAGGCCGAACCCGAACCCGAGGCCGAACCCGAACCCGAACCCAACCCGAACCGAACCCGAACCGAACCCCGAACCCGAACCCGACCCAACCCGAACCGAACCCTAACCCCTAACCCGGGCGAACCCGAACCCAAACCCGAACCGAACCCGAACCCCGAACCCGAACCCGAGGCCGAACCCGAACCCGAACCCGAGGCCGAACCCGAACCCGAACCCCGAACCAACCCACCCAACTACCGAACCAACCCAGAACCCGAGGCCGAACCCGAACCCGAACCCGAACCCTAACCCGAAAACCTCCCCGAACCCTAGGCCGAACCCGAACCCAACCCCTAACCCAACCCTAACCTAACCCCCCCTAACCCTAACCCTAACCCAACCCTAACCTAACCCTAACCCTAACCCAACCCTAACCTAACCCTAACCCAACCCTAACCCTAACCCTAACCCAACCTAACCCTAACCCTAACCCTAACCCCTTCATCAGGGGGATGACTACATGAGCAAGTTTAAACATTCCCAATATTCTCAGAGATCCACTCGACTCGTTTACCTATTCCCAGGAAGACGATCGACGCCAGCGCCAAAAACGTCAGCATGGTCCCTGGCTTCTTCAGGAGTTTCCACCACAAACGGGAGTCGAGGACGTGGAGGACGAGTCTCAAACGCTGAAACAGAGCGAGGAAGGCGGAGAAAAGAAGCACCCAGAGAGAGACTGGAGGAGAGAAGGATGCCAGGACAGGGGCAGCAGGACAACAACAGAAAAGCCCCTGTCCCCGGGTTTATACCCCACCACACCCCTCACACGGCCAGGTCCAGCCCAGTCCTCCATATACCCCCCCCACATGGGCCAGGGTCCAGCCCATTCCAGCCCCCCCCCCCCCCCCCCCCCCCCCCACACACACACACACACACACACTTGACTCAAGCCCGATCCTTTCCTGAAGGAAACCACTTACATCTGCATCTGAAACTGCAGAAAAGGAAGGGGGGGGGGGGGCTGTGTACATGGTGGCAGGTGGGATACCTGAAGGATGTGGGCGGGGCCTAAGGCAGGTCTGTGATGGAGGTGAGAGGGGGGCTGATAGGCGTCAGCTCCAGATCACAGCATGCTCCGCTCTCATCACTGTGTGTGTGTGTGTGTGTGTGTGTGTGTGTGTGTGTGCGTGTGCTTTCTCCCCTGTCCCCAACCCTCATACTCCAGCTCTGCCTTTGGAGCAGCGATCTAAACAAAGCTGGGACTCTTTGGTCCTTCCTCCCTCTCCAGATTCCTGTTCTGTGCTGATGTCCAGCTCTCAGGAACAATGGGGGGGGGGGACCTGGGGATTATAGAGAAATAGAGCAGTGCGACAGCACGCGACAGGTTAAAGCCTGCTGGATAAAAGCGGGTCACCGTTCTTCATCCATCACTTTATCTTCAAGCTAAGGCCCCAAATTCTAGGAGGAACCTTTGGTAAAACAGCAGTCATGGCGTCGTGGTGCGCTGCTCCAGGGTAGCTGCAGCTCCAGGCCCGTTCCAGAACCACTCAGTCATAGGTGTGAAAGATCACCTTGGTTTGCTTGGCTAGCAGCGGGTGGGTTAGCCCTAACCCTGGTGAGACCCTAACCCCCTAACCCAAACCTGGTGACACCCTAAACCCCAAACCCTAAACCTGGTGACACCCTAACCCCCTAACCTAACCCTGGTGACACCCTAACCCCCTAACCCTAACCCAGGTGACACCCTAACCCCCTAACCCTAACCTTGGTGACACCCTAACCCCCTAACCCTAACCCTAACCCAGGTGACACCCTAACCCCTAACCCAACCTTGGTGACACCCTAACCCTGGTGACACCCTAACCCCTAACCCTAACCCTAACCCTGGTGACACCCTAACCCTAACCCTGGTGAAACTAACCCCCTAACCCTAACCCCCTAACCCTAACCCTACCTGGTGACACCCTAACCCCCTAACCCTAACCCTGGTGACACCCTAACCCCCTAACCCTAACCCTAAACTGGGGTGACACCCTAACCCCCTAACCCTGGTGACACCCTAACCCCCTAACCCTAACCCTAACCCTGGTGACACCCTAACCCCCTAACCCTAACCCTAACCCTGGTGACACCCTAACCCCTAACCCTAACCCTGGTGACACCCTAACCCCTAACCCTAACCCTGGTGACACCCTAACCCCCTAACCCAGGGGTGGGCAAACATTTTGATTCGTGGGCCACAATGGGTTCTAACATTTGACAAAGGGGCCGGACCAGGAGCAGATGGATGGATGGAGTGCTTTGGTAACCTCACCTCATTGGAGAAAAAATACACATCTTGGGATATGGAGAAAACATGTGCTTTAATTTCAAATGAAAATGAAGAGAAGCATTACAACAAAATATCTGACTTTGGAATGAGTCTTAAAACACTTAAAATCAAATGAATAAAATGTGCCTTTTTAAAAAAAAATTAATAACCATTTCTATTTTAAAGCACTGAAAGTTCTGTTATCCTTCAGGATATCACCATCACTCTCCTCCTGACTGTCTTTTTTCTAGTGGGAAAACACCAGAATTGCAGTGAAAATTTAACATTACAAGGTTTATTCATTTAATTTTTCAAGTTTGGCGGGCCGGATTAAAACGTTTAACGGGCCGCGTGTGGCCCCCGGGCCTTAGTTTGCCCATGCCTGCCCTAACCCTAACCCTAACCCTGGTGACACCCTAACCCCCTAACCCTAACCCTGGTGACACCCTAACCCCCTAACCTAACCCTGGTGACACCCTAACCCCCAAACCCTAACCCTGGTGACACCCTAACACACCCTAACCCTAACCCTGGTGACACCCTAACCCCCTAACCCTAACCCTAACCCTGGTGACACCCTAACCCCCTAACCCTAACCCTGGTGACACCCTAACCCCCTAACCCTAACCCTGGTGACACCCCCTAACCCCCTAACCCTAACCCTGGTGACACCAGCACGGTCTTCCTCTCACACTCATCCACTACAGAGAATTACAATAATTCCTGCTGTTATCATCCATATTCTGAGGTTCCAAAGGTTTGTTGACATTCACAGGATCAGGACTAGCATTTGGAACTGGAACAGAACAATGAACCAGGACCTGGACCAGAACCAGGATCAGGACCAGAATACTGTGTGAAAACTTGCACAATTCAAAGTTTTCTGATGGAGTTTTCATGTCATGAACGGGCTGTTTTGAGGAGCCGGTGAGGCGACAGACGTGGTGAAACCGACCTGAAGTGCCCTGATGAGTTGCTCAGCTCACACACACTCGTGCTGTGTTGCTCAGCTCACACACACTTGTGCTGTGTTGCTCAGCTCACACACTTGTGTTGAGTTTGCTGAGCAGAAACCAAGTCGGAGCCAGAGATGGGAGATTATATAAAGGGCCCAGAAAGGGCCCTGACATCATCAGATCTGAAAGGTTACTGGCCAACGCTCTGTGCTGCTGCTCAACAACAACACTGTTGATGCTCTGTAGGTTCAGCCGGGGACAATAGCCAGACTTGTGCCCCCCCTCCCTCAAGGCCTGGCATGGCAGAGATGTCACAGAGAGCGCCACACAAATGATGGAGGGATGTGGAGGAGGACAACAATGGCGTTGTCCTGAGGAGGAGAAAGGGACGATTGTGGACATGACAGATAGCTTATGTTAGAGAAAAGATGGGGGGGGGGGGGGGCACAAAAGGACAGAGAAAGGGGAAGCTTGGCATCTCAAAGAGATGCTCAAGTCTTGTTTTTCTGCCCAACAGGCGTCGTTCACACCCGTATCACGAGCACACCCCCGAGGAAGAGCGGAGGGGAACGCAGCAGCTCTACCTGCAGGGGGGGCCGCTCCCAGAGCCGCTGAGCACCGGCCCAGGGGATGGAGCCCCACAGCTGCCCCCCCAGTCAGCAGGGGGCTGATGGAACAACCCACCTCATGCCTCCCAACCTCCCCGTCAGCCATCACACCAACCAGCCCGTTCAGTTCTTGAACACCCCCTCAACACTTCATGCCTGGTTGCCAGTTCGGTTGCCAGTTTGGTGTTTTCATCACGCTGCATCGAGCCCGCTGGGACCAGGACCAAGCCTTGATCTGTCCCAACAGTTGGGATGAGGATCTTCAAGGAGACCGGCAGACGTATATGAAGGTGCAGAGGGAGGACAGAGGACAACTCCCACTACAGTGGTGTCCTCCTCAGACAGGACATGCAGCCCCCCCTCACTGCTGACACTCGTAAATCTAGACCAGGATCGGCAACCCGAAATGTTGGAAGAGCCATATTGGACCAAAAAAACAAGAAACAAATCTGTCTGGAAAACTGAAAAGCTTCTAATGAAGGCAACACATGCTGTGAGTGTCTGTATTAGCT
>NC_079534.1:15214491-15274649 GCF_003711565.1 Takifugu flavidus | reverse complement strand
ATCAGATAAGTATGATCTAAACCAGTCTAGTGCTGTCCCTTTAATCCCAATCACATGTTCCAGTCTCTGTAAACAGGATGCTGTGATCAACTGGATCAAAAGCAGCACTGAGGTCCAGCAGAACCAGCATAGAGACCAGTCCATGATCTGAAGCTATGAGAAGATCATTAGTGACTTTAAGAAGTGCTGTTTCTGTGCTGTGATGAGCTCTAAAGCCTGACTGAAACATCTCAAACAGGCTGTTCCTCTGCAGGTGCTCCAGTAACTGAGTCACCACCACCTTCTCTAGAACTTTAGAGATAAAAGGAAGGTTGGATATTGGCCTATAATTAGCTAAGACATCGGGATCCAGTGATGGTTTTTTAAGCAACGGCTTAATCACTGCCACCTTGTAGGACCGGGGTACATAACCTGACACTAAAGAACCATTGATCTGGTCCAGGATAGAACTGCCTATCAGTGGTAGAAACATCCTTCAACAGGTGTGTTGGGATGGGATCTAAAAGACACGTGGTGGTCTTGGATTCTGAATTAGCAAAGACGCCTCAGAAAAATATATAGGGCTGAAGGAGCTTAAGGGCTCGTTGGAGACCCTGTATGTTCCCACAGTCGGCACATCTGGTGATGGTCCAGTTGTTGGGATGGCCTGGTTAGCTTTCTCTCTGATAGCTAGAACTTTATCAGTGAAGAAGCTCATGAAGTCTTCACCACTAAGGGAAGAAGGGATACGTGGATCTAAAACACTGTGACTCTTGGTAATTTGGCCACAGTGCTGAAAAGAAACCTGGGGTTGCTCTTATTTTCCTCAATCAAAGAAGAGAAAAATAAGCTGTTCTAGCCTTGCGGAGGGCTTTTTGTAAACTAATAGACAGTCTTTCCAGGCTACATGATAGCTGTCTATCTTACAAGAATGCCACTTCCTTTCCAGTCTTCACACTTTCTGCTTGAGGGTCCTGATGTGTGAATTATACCAGGGGGCACACCTCCTCTGATTACTATTTTCTTTTCAGGGGGCAACAGAATCAAGCGTGATTCTCAGTGAGGTTGCTGCACCTTCAGCAATAGTCGACCTCAGCAGGGCTGAAGATTATAATGATTGATCCCTGGGGAAACACACGGTGGTCCTGGGATCAGCACAGGCATCACTTCCTTAAACTTAGCTACAGCATTATCTGAAAGACATCTGCTATAGTAAGACTTTGTTCTGAGCATAGAAGAATCCTTAATCATAAATGTGAAAGTGATCAAAGAATGGTCTGACAGGAGTGGGTTCTGAAGGAACACTGACACATGTTCTACCTCAACACCATAAGTCAGGACTAGATCTAGGGTGTGGTTAAAGCTGTGAGTTGGTTGGTTTATCTGCTGGAGGAAACCAACTGACTCAAGTAATGAAATGAAGCCATTTCTAAAGCTGTCATTTACAACGTCTACATGGATTTTAAGTCTCCAATGATAATGACTTTGTCCGTTCTAAGGACCAAGTCAGATAAGAAATCAGAGAACTCAGACAGGAACTCTGAATGTGGCCCAGCAGGGGGCCCGATATACAACTACAAACAGAAGTGGCTTTTCTGCCTTCCAGCTCAGATGAGTGATGCCAAGAGTCAGGCTTTCAAATGAACTGGAGCCATGTTTTGGTCTGGGATTAATTAATAACTTGGAGTGAATAGATTGCTGCCACTCCCCTCCTCGACCAGTAACACGTGGAATATGATAATTAAGATGGGTAGGAGGAGTAGATCATTTTAGCTACATACTCCTCCTCCTGAAGCCAGGTCTCAGTAAGACAGAATACATCAATGTGATGATCCGCTATCAGGTCGTGCACTAACAGGGATTTACACAAAAGAGATCTAATATTTAACAGTCCACACTTAATTGTGATATTAGTTTCTCCAACTTGTGCTTCAGTATTAATTTTAATAAGATTTTGGTGGTGATGACCGCCTCTGCTCTGTGCTTGGTGAACTTTTAACCGTGGAACAGAGACTACCTCTATAGTGTTAAATATGTTATTGTGGTGGATGAGGGTTCTAAGGAAGCAGCAGAGAGGTGTGTAAGACCACAACTCTGCATCCTGGTCTGGACCCTGGATTGTCAGGTCACTTTGGGTCTAATAAAATTAGCCAGATTACTAGAAATGAGAGAGAAGCACCATCTCGTGTGGGATGGACACCGTCTCTCCTAATCAGACCAGGTTTTCCCCAAAAGGTGCTCCAATTGTCTATAAAGGCCACCTGGTTATCGGGGCACCACCGTGACAGCGACGGAACGGAGCGATGACAGGGCTAAACATCTCCTCGCTGGCCAGATTGGGGAGGGGACCAGAGAGTGCTACGGAGTCCCACATCGTTTTTGCGTAGTTACACACCGACTCCAAGTTAATTTTGGTGACAGGGAAACCTGCTCCTGGAGTCTTGATTATCCCGGATTAAATGACAAGGCTTCAGGAGGATTTGATCTGAAGGTTCAACCTTCAACGGTTCTTCTGTCCAACCGTGACGAGTCCGACTGGAGAGTGAAGGCTCAGGTCTGCTGGACGGGTCCAAACAGAACCGTCAGGAGCACCAGCGTCCCTCCACCCTCCCTCCCTCCCTCCTTGCCGCCGTCACGTTGCCATTGTCAAGAGTTTTACACTAATTTGTAGCAGAGCCTGAAAGTGATACAACAAGTGAGAGTTGCTGGGGGGGGGCAGGGACCAGCTGCTGGGAGGACGTTCAGCACCAAGCAAACAGCTTTTTGAGGTTTGGGCGGCTTGAAGAACAAACAGACAAACATTGCTTAGAAGGACAAAGACTTTAATCTCATTCAACATTGACAAGGAAGAATTTTATTCACAATTATTTGAACAATGTGATTCTGATGACCTCAGTAGTCTTCAGGGTCCGCTCTCTCGCCCTGGTTCTGGATCTGCTGCTGCTTCTGGTACAGATCAGCGATCTGTAGCGGAGAGGAGAGAAACAGAGGGTTAGGAAGGGTTAGGGTTAGGGAGGAAGGGTTAGGGTTAGGGAGGAAGGTTAGGGTTAGGGTTAGGGTTAGGGAGGAGGGTTAGGGTTAGGGAGGAGGGTTAGGGTTAGGGAGGAGGGTTAGGGTTAGGGGGAGGAAGGGTTAGGGTTAGGGTTAGGGAGGAGGGTTAGGGTTAGGGTTAGGGTTAGGGTTAGGGAGGAGGGTTAGGTTAGGGAGGAGGAGGGTTAGGGTTAGGGAGGAAGGGTTAGGGTTGGGTTAGGGTTAGGGAGGAGGGTTAGGGTTAGGGAGGAGGGTTAGGGTTAGGGAGAAGGGTTAGGGTTAGGGAGGAGGGTTAGGGTTAGGGTTAGGGTTAGGGAGGAGGGTTAGGGTTAGGGAGGAAGGGTTAGGGTTAGGGTTAGGGAGGAGGGTTAGGGTTAGGGAGGAGGGTTAGGGTTAGGGAGGAAGGTTAGGGTTAGGGAGGGAAGGGTTAGGGTTAGGGAGGAGGGTTAGGTTAGGGTTAGGGAGGAGGGTTAGGGTTAGGGTTAGGGAGGAGGGTTAGGGTTAGGGAGGAAGGGTTAGGGTTAGGGTTAGGGTTAGGGTTAGGGAGGAGGTTAGGGTTAGGGAGGAAGGGTTAGGGTTAGGGAGGAAGGGTTAGGGTTAGGGAGGAGGGTTAGGGTTAGGGAGGAAGGGTAGGAAGGAGGGTTAGGGTTAGGGAGGAGGGTTAGGGTTAGGAGGAAGGGTTAGGAAGGAGGGTTAGGGTTAGGGAGGAAGGGTTAGGGTTAGGGTTAGGGTTAGGGAGGAAGGGTTAGGGTTAGGGAGGAAGGGTTAGGGTTAGGGAGGAAGGGTAGGGTTAGGGTTGGGAGGAAGGGTTAGGGTTAGGGAGGAAGGGTTAGGGTTGGGAGGAAGGGTTAGGGAGGAAGGGTTAGGGTTGGGGAGGAAGGGTTAGGGTTAGGGAGGGTTAGGGTTGGGGAGGAAGGGTTAGGGTTAGGGAGGAAGGGTTAGGGTTAGGGAGGTAGGGTTAGGGAGGAAGGGTTAGGGTTAGGGAGGAAGGGTAGGGTTGGGGAGGAAGGGTTAGGGTTAGGGAGGAAGGGTTAGGGTTAGGGAGGAAGGGTTAGGGTTAGGGTAGGGAGGAGGGTTAGGGAGGAAGGGTTAGGGTAGGGAGGAAGGGTTAGGGTTGGGGAGGAAGGGTTAGGGAGGAAGGGTTAGGGTTGGGGAGGAAGGGTTAGGGGGAAGGGTTAGGGTTAGGGAGGAAGGGTTAGGGAGGAGGGTTAGGAGGAAGGGTTAGGGTTAGGGAGGAAGGTTAGGGTTAGGGTTAGGGAGGAGGGTTAGGGAGGAAGGGTTAGGGTTAGGGAGGAAGGGTTAGGGTGGGGAGGAAGGGTTATGGTGGGGAGGAAGGGTTAGGGTTAGGGAGGAAGGGTTAGGGTTAGGGAGGAAGGGTTAGGGTTAGGGAGGAAGGGTTAGGGTTGGGGAGGAAGGGTTATGGTTGGGGAGGAGGGTTAGGGTTAGGGAGGAGGGTTAGGGTTAGGGAGGAAGGGTTAGGGTTAGGGAGGAAGGGTTAGGGTTAGGGTTAGGGAGGAAGGGTTAGGGTTAGGGGAGGAAGGGTTAGGGTTAGGGTTAGGGAGGAAGGGTTAGGGTTAGGGTTGGGGAGGAAGGGTTAGGGAGGAGGAAGGGTTAGGGTTGGGAGGAAGGGTTAGGGAGGAAGGGTTAGGGTTGGGGAGGAAGGGTTAGGGTTGGGGAGGAAGGGTTAGGATTAGGGAGGGTTAGGGTTGGGGAGGAAGGGTTAGGGTTAGGGAGGAAGGGTTAGGGTTAGGGTAGGAGGTAGGGTTAGGGAGGAAGGGTTAGGGTTAGGGAGGAAGGGTAGGGTAGGGTTGGGGAGGAGGAAGGGTTAGGGTTAGGGAGGGAAGGGTTAGGGTTGGGGAGGAAGGGTTAAGGTTAGGAGGGTTAGGGTTGGGGAGGAAGGGTTAGGGAGGAAGGGTTAGGGTTAGGGAGGAAGGGTTAGGGAGGAGGGTTAGGGAGGAAGGGTTAGGGTTAGGGAGGAAGGTTAGGGTTAGGGTTAGGGAGGAGGGTTAGGGTTAGGGAGGAAGGGTTAGGGTTGGGGAGGAAGGGTTATGGTTGGGGAGGAAGGGTTAGGGTTAGGGAGGAAGGGTTAGGGTTAGGGAGGAAGGGTTAGGGTTAGGGTTAGGGAGGTAGGGTTAGGGAGAAGGGTTAGGGTTAGGGTTGGGGAGGAAGGGTTAGGGTTGGGGAGGAAGGGTTAGGGAGGAAGGGTTAGGGTTAGGGTTAGGGAGGAAGGGTTAGGGTTGGGGAGGAAGGGTTAGGGTTGGGGAGGAAGGGTTAGGGTTAGGGAGGGTTAGGGTTGGGGAGGAAGGGTAGGGAGGAAGGGTTAGGGTTAGGGAGGTAGGGTTAGGGAGGAAGGGTTAGGGTTAGGGAGGAAGGGTTAGGGTTAGGGTGGGGAGGAAGGGTTAGGGTTAGGGAGGAAGGGTTAGGGTTGGGGAGGAAGGGTTAGGGTTAGGGAGGGTTAGGGTTGGGGAGGAAGGGTTAGGGTTGGGGAGGAAGGGTTAGGGAGGAAGGGTTAGGGTTAGGGAGGAAGGGTTAGGGTTAGGGAGGAAGGGTAGGGTTGGGGAGGAAGGGTTAGGGTTGGGGAGGAAGGTTAGGGTTAGGGAGGGTTAGGGTTGGGGAGAAGGGTTAGGGTGGGGAGGAAGGGTTAGGGAGGAAGGGTTAGGGTTGGGGAGGAAGGGTTAGGGTTAGGGAGGGTTAGGGTTGGGGAGGAAGGGTTAGGGTTGGGGAGGAAGGGTTAGGGTTGGGGAGGAAGGGTTAGGGTTAGGGTTGGGGAGGAAGGGTTAGGGTTGGGGAGGAAGGGTTAGGGAGGAAGGGTTAGGGTTGGGGAGGAAGGGTTAGGGTTGGGGAGGAAGGGTTGGGGAGGAAGGGTTAGGGAGGAAGGGTTAGGGTTGGGGAGGAAGGGTTAGGGTTGGGGAGGAAGGGTTAGGGTTAGGGAGGGTTAGGGTGGGGAGGGGAAGGGGGTTAGGGAGGAAGGGTTAGGGTTAGGGAGGTAGGGTTGGAGGAGGAAGGGTTAGGGTTAGGGTTGGGGAGGAAGGGTTAGGGTTAGGGAGGAAGGGTTAGGGGGGGAGGAAGGGTAGGGTTAGGGAGGTAGGGTTGGGAGGAAGGGTTAGGGTTGGGGAGGAAGGGTTAGGGAGGAAGGGTTAGGGTTGGGGAGGAAGGGTTAGGGTTAGGGAGGAAGGTTAGGGTTAGGGTTAGGGAGGAAGGGTTAGGGAGGAGGGTTAGGGAGGAAGGGTTAGGGTTAGGGAGGAAGGTTGAGGGAGGAGGGTTAGGGTTAGGGAGGAAGGGTTAGGGAGGAGGGTTAGGGAGGAAGGAGGGTTAGGGAGGAAGGAGGGTTAGGGAGGAGGGTTAGGGAGGAGGGTTAGGGAGGAAGGGTTAGGGAGGAGGGTTAGGGAGGAGGGTTAGGAAGGAAGGGTTAGGGAGGAGGGTTAGGGAGGAAGGTTAGGGAGAAGGAGGGTTAGGGAGGAGGGTTAGGGAGGAGGGTTAGGGAGGAAGGGTTAGGGAGGAAGGAGGGTTAGGGAGGAAGGAGGGTTAGGGAGGAGGGTTAGGGAGGAAGGGTTAGGGAGGAGGGTTAGGGAGGAGGGTTAGGGAGGAAGGGTTAGGGAGGAGGGTTAGGGAGGAAGGGTTAGGGAGGAGGGTTAGGAAGGAAGGGTTAGGGAGGAGGGTTAGGGAGGAAGGGTTAGGGAGGAAGGAGGAGGGTTAGGGAGGAAGGTTAGGGTTAGGGAGGAGGGTTAGGAAGGAAGGGTTAGGGAGGAAGGGTTAGGAGGAGGGTTAGGGAGGAGGGTTAGGGAGGAAGGGTAGGGAGGAGGGTTAGGGAGGAAGGAAGGTTAGGGAGGAGGGTTAGGGTTAGGGAGGAGGGTTAGGGTTAGGGAGGAAGGGTTAGGGTTAGGGTTAGGGAGGAGGGTTAGGGAGGAGGGTTAGGGAGGAGGGTAGGGAGGAGGGTTAGGGAGGAGGAAGGTTAGGGAGGAGGGTTAGGGAGGAGGGTTAGGGAGGAAGGGTTAGGGAGGAAGGAGGGTAGGGAGGAAGGAGAGGGTTAGGGAGGAAGGGAGGGGAGGAAGGAGGGCAGGAGGAGGAACAGCAGGAGGAACCAGTGAGGATCAGAACACGGGCCACCTGCAATGCTGACAGGACCCCTGTGAAGCTGGTCATGTGATCTACCTGTGCTCCTGTGGTGGCGTCCTCTGGCTTCTTGTCTTCTCTGATTCGAAGAAAGCGAGGGAACCTCAGAGAAATGCCCTTTTCTGGATCCACCTGAGGACACATCAGGAAGTGGAAGCTTGATTCCTCAGGAGCATGAAGGTTTGCTCCTACCAACGATAGTCACGAGTCCTGCACGCGTGTTAGCTGCTGCCCTCTGCGCCGACAGGCGCCCGAACCCAGCCGCCCCGAACCCGAACCCGCATCGCCGCACCCTAACCTGGCCGCTCTCACCCGAACCCGGCCGCCCTGCCCGAAACCGGCCTCCCGCACCGAACCAGGCCGCCCGCACCCGAACCCGGCCGCCCGCACCCGAACCCCCGCCCTAACCCTAAACCTTCCGCCCGCACCCGAAACCTTCCGCCGCACCCCGAACCCGGCCTCCCAACCCAACCCTTCCGCCCCAACCCTAACCCTTCTCTCCCTCACCTAGAACCCAGGGGCGGCAACCCAAAATGTTGAATGAAAGAGCCATATTGGACCAAAAAAAACAAGAAACAAATCTGTCTGGAGCCGCAAAAATTAAAAGCCTTATATAGGGCTTGTATAATAAAGGCAACACATGCTGTAAGTGTCTATATTAACTGTTAGCCTACTTCCAAACGATAAGTAGGCGACAAATACATGATGAGCATTCTGATGAAATGTATTTCCTGCAGATCCTGGAGAGAATGACGCACCACATGGCCACTCTAAGTTTAACTTCTCCATTATAATGAGATGTTGAAAATTAAATATTATTATACGCAGTTATACAGCATTGGAAAAACTTAAGAATGTTGTCACGTTTTTCTTCCTACAGAAATTTCATATTTTTGAAAAAGCTCCAGGGAGCCACTAGGGCGAGCCAAAGAGCCGCAGGGGCTCCAAGCCGCGGGTTGGCGACCCGGCCTAACCCGGCGCCCGCACCCGAACCCGGCTCCCGAACTCGACCGGGCCGCCCGCAAACAACCCGGCCGCCCAACCCGAACCCGGCCGCCCAACCAGAACCCGGCCGCCCCGAACCAACCCGCGAACCCGAACCCGAACCCGGCCGCCCGAACCCAAACGGCCGCCCGCACCCGAACCTGGGCCGCCCCAACCCGAACCCGGCCGCCCCAACCCGATAACCCGGCCGCCCGCACCCGAACCCGGCCGCCCGCACCGAACCCGCCGCCCGCACCCGAACCAGGCGCCCGCACCCGAACCCGGCCGCCCGCACCCGAACCCGGCCGCCGCACCCTGAACCCGGCGCGCCCCAACCCGAACCCGGCCGCCCGCACCCGAACCCGTGCCGCCCCAGACCCGAACCCGAACCCGGCCGCCAACCCGAACCCGTCCGCCCCAACCCGAACCGGCGAACCCGAACCCGGCCGCCCGAACCCGAAACCGGCCGCCCGCACCCGAACCCGGCCGCCCGCACCCGAACCAGGGCCGCTCCCAACCCGAACCCGGCCGCCCGCACCCGAACCCGGCCGCCCGCACCCGAACCCGGCCGCCCGCACCCGGAACCCGGCCGCCCGAACCCGAACCCGGCCGCCCGAACCCGAACCCGGCCGCCCCAACCCGAACCGGGCCGCCCGGCACCGAACCCGGCCGCCCCACCCGAACCCGGCAGCCCGCACCCGAACCCGCGCCGCACCCGATACCCGCCGCCCGCACCCGAACCGGCCGCCCGCACCCGAACCCGGCCGCCCCAACCCGAACCCGGCCGCCGCACCCCGAACCCGCCGCCCCTAACCCGAACCGGCCGCCCGCACCCGAACCCGGCGAACCGAAACAGGCCGCCCGCACCCGAACCCGGCCGCCCCAACCGAACCCGGCCGCCCGCACCCGAACCCGGCCGCCCCAACCCGAACCCGTCCGCCCGCACCCCGAACCCGGCGAACCCGAACCCGTCCGCCCGCCCCGAACCCGGCCGCCCAACCCGACCGGCCGCCCGCACCCGAACCCGGCGAACCCGAACCCGGCCGCCCGCACCCGAACCCGGCCGCCCAACCCGAACCCTGGCGCCGCCCTAACCCTGGCCGCCCCAACCCGAACCCGGCCGCCCGCACCCGAACCCGGCCGCGCGCCCCGAACCCGGACCTCCCCAACCCGAAACGGGCCCCCGCACCCGGAACCCGGCCGCCCGCACCCGGAACCCGGCCGCCCGAACCCGAACCCGGCCGCCCCAACCGACCGGCGAACCCGAACCCGGCCGCCCGCACCCGAACCCGGCCGCCCAACCCGCACACAGGCCTCCGCACCCCGAACCCGGCCGCCGCAACCCGAACCCGGCATCCCCAACCCGAACCCTGCAGCCCCAACCCGAACCCAGAACCCGGCCGCCGAACCCGAACCCGGCCGCCCCAACCCGAACACCAGACCCTCCGCCCTAACCCGAACCCGGCGCCCCAACCCGAACCCGGCCGCCCGCACCCGAACCGGCCCCCCGCACCCGAACCCTTCCGCCCTAAAACCGAACCCGTCCGCCCCAACCCTAACCCTTCCTCCCTCACCCTAACCCTTCCGCCTCCCTAACCCTAACCCTCCTCCCCAACCCTACCCGAACCCTTCCTCCCTAACCCTAACCCTTCCTCCCCAACCCTAACCCTTCCTCCCTAACCCTAACCCTTCCTCCCTAACCCTAAGCCCCGGTCACCAGCTGAACTCACCATTCCCAGGGCAGCTTTGTGGATGGGCGACAGCGAGAGATCAGCACACTTCACCTCCCAGACCTGCACAGCGTCCAGCCACAGGTCCGGTCAGCCGGACTGGTCCACCCGGTAGTAGGCCCGCGGCTTTGGCAGGATGTGTTCCTGCAGAGGGAGGAGATGAAGACCACGTTCAAGGAAGTTACAGCACCACCTGAAACAATTAATGGGCAAAAGCTTTTAAAGAGCTGGCGAGGGCCGAATCCTGCTGCTCCATCCTGCTGCTCTATCCTAACCCCGCCCCTTCCCTTCCCTTCCTGGGAGACGGGGAGACGGGACATGGGAAATTGGACCACGTCCTGTTAATTCCTCTGAGAAGATGATATCGAGGTTGTCGGCTCCCATTTCACTGTGTTTCCATGCACAATAGTTTCCTTTTGGAGTCCAAGACCTCTGTATGAGAGCGCACGTGAGCTCCTGAATGATGCTCCAGGTGGTCAAATGCGGTTCCTGACAGCTCCTAACTCTGATCTGAGCACAGGTCCAGTTCAGGGTGCTTCCCTGTGCAGCAGCTTCTCCACATTTCACTATTATTCCATTATTTAGAGGACTTCACAGGCAAATCCTGAAAAGTCTCTTTTCTTTTGATCTGAACCCGAGCAGAGCAAGAGAGAAGAGAAATGGACGCTGACTGACGAGAGCCCTCACGTTCAGCCTGTCGGCTTCTTCAACGCTGCTCTGGAAAAAACCTGGAAAACCTGTGGGACCTGGAATTTGAAAAAGCAAATGGTGACCTGACACCAGAGCAGTTACGGCCGACTCCAGTCAGACCCAGGGACTACAGCTCTTCAGGTGCACACCTGAGGGCTAAAAAGGGGGTGTTCAGACTACGAGATGGTGTCAACAACAACAACAACAACGCAGCAGCAGGATTTCAGCATCATAATCAAGCAGAGTAAAAGCAGAACATGGAAAACCCAGAAACAGAACCATCCCACACCAATGAGGAGCTGAAGCTTTACCTTCAAGAAGCTGTGGTGCTGCTCCAGGTCTTCATCCTTGAAGCCCGTCCCGATCTGCACGAGATGAGACACGCTCAGACATGCGTGAACACACCACGGAGAACCCAGCGATACATTCTTCCAAAAACATCTCGACAGATGAGTGAAAACGTACCTTGCAGACAGACTGGAACTCCTCATTGTCCTCATCATAACAGGCCAGGAGGAAGCCCCCATAGGTCCCGGTCCTCTTTCCTTTGCCCAAGTAGGCACCAATCACACACAAGTCCACCGTGTCGCCCACACCCTCCAGGTAGTCTTTTTTTAGCTGACAGGGGAAAGACAGCGGTCCATCAGACACGTGGCTCGAAACACCAGTGGATTTTTAATCTTGTGTCCAGGATAATCTGGCGTTTCAGTCCAATCTTTGGTTTTACTGTGCTCACCGAAACATCAACTTGCAGCAAAAAGTCATTAAAAACGTATAAAATCCTCATAATTAGAAACGCACACTATTTTCCACTGCTTGCTGCAGTGGTTCCAACCTGCTTGGTCTCTTCCTGTTTAGGCCAAAGGGCCCTGAACCAGGAGGAGCCCAGGAGGGCAGCAGTTCCCTGCACATTAATGCTAATGCTAACTCTAGCCACATCATCATAGAATGGTGTCAGGTTGTCAGCCAGTGCTGACAGCGGGACGAGCAGCGGGACGAGGAGCGGGACGAGGAGCGGGACGAGGAGCGGGACGAGCAGCGGGACGAGGAGCGGGACGAGGAGCGGGACGAGGAGCCGGACGAGGAGCCGGACGAGGAGCGGGACGAGGAGCGGGACGAGGAGGAGCGGGACGAGGAGCCGGACGAGGAGCGGGACGAGCAGCGGGACGAGGAGCGGGACGAGGAGCGGGACGAGGAGCGGGACGAGGAGCCGGACGAGGAGCGGGACGAGGAGCGGGACGAGCAGCGGGACGAGCAGCGGGACGAGGAGCGGGACGAGGAGCCGGACGAGGAGCGGGACGAGGAGCGGGACGAGGAGCGGGACGGGAGCGGGACGAGGAGCCGACGAGGAGCGGGACGAGGAAGCGGGACGAGGAGCGGGACGAGCAGCGGGACGAGGAGCGGGACGAGGAGCGGGACGAGGAGCGGGACGAGGAGCCGGACGAGGAGCGGGACGAGCAGCGGACGAGGAGCGGGACGAGGAGCGGGACGAGGAGCGGGACGGGAGCGGGACGAGGAGCCGGACGAGGAGCGGGACGAGGAGCCGGACGAGGAGCGGGACGAGGAGCGGGACGAGCAGCGGGACGAGGAGCGGACGAGGAGCCGGACGAGGAGCGGGACGAGCAGCGGGACGAGGAGCGGGACGAGGAGCGGGACGAGGAGCGGGACGAGGAGCGGGACGAGCAGCGGGACGAGGAGCGGGACGAGGAGCGGGAAGAGGAGCGGGACGAGGAGCGGGACGAGCAGCGGGACGAGGAGCGGGACGAGGAGCCGGACGAGGAGCGGGACGAGCAGCGGGACGAGGAGCCGGACGAGGAGCGGGACGAGGAGCGGGACGAGGAGCGGGACGAGGAGCGGGACGAGGAGCCGGACGAGGAGCGGGACGAGGAGCCGGACGAGGAGCGGGACGAGGAGCCGGACGAGGAGCCACTCAGGCTGCATGACATCATGTTATATTCCATATGAAATTACATCTTTAGAGTTAATTCCTTCCATCTAAAAATGAAGAATTCCTCTCAGTGCCCCTTTAAGGTGTTTTTATGAAGAGCACGTGTAACGACGGCGTTGTGGTGAGCACGTCGTACACCAACATGGTGACATCAGTGCGACTGGCCCTTGTGAGGAAGAGGAACCCTCTGTTGTTGTACGAGTGGACACAAGATGAAAGAAGCATTTAGTTTAACACGTCCATTTTGGAATTCTTCCTAAAACTGTTTTACTTGCAAACCGCAGGGCAGATGCAGTGAACAATGATGAGTGTGTGTGTGTGTGTGTGCAACAGGCTGTGTGACACACACCCACCTTCAGCCAGTTGTGAGAACGCTTCGCAATTTCATAGGTGGCATCCTTCTCAAGAGTCTTCACCATCAGGCCCTCACAGGAGTCTACACACACACACACACACACACACACACACACACACACACACCACACACACACACACACACACACATCAAGCCAAAACTAAAGCTGTTCTAAACATTGAGTCCAACATTAAACACAGAACAAAAAGACAAATACACAATAACTACATGTATGAAAGCAGCAGGCTGATGCACAAACACAGTGAAAGTTATGGAGACACACAAACTTCAGGAAATGGTTGAGAAAGACAAACACACACACACACCTCGGACAGACTGCTCCAGAAACTCAGCAATGGTGTCGGTGTTGTCAGAGTCGATGGATCGGGCAAACATGAATTCTCCTTCCACCTCGACAAAGTTTTCCTTCAGCAGAGCCCGACGGTGGCAAAGTGGCTGTCGCACAAGAGACTACACACACACACACACACACACACACACAAGCAATGAACACAAAGGTGCTTTGAAGTGAGAACTGTGCAGATATCTGGTAAAGGTTTCCACAGTAGCACTGGGGCTTACCTCCCCGTTGAGGTAGAGCAGGTCAAACGCATACACACACACTTGAACTCTGATCTCTGAGGCGTCCACGTCCTGCAGGAGAGATTTGAATGGTTTTCAATACACTCGTATCCCACCAATTCACTCGCTGGAGTCCTCTCCCTCTATGTTGCTGCAGACAGCTCAGCTGATGCTAACATCTGTCACTCCTCCAGGTTAGGGTTAGACCTGCCCTCCTCCATCCCCATTCCTACCTTTCTCTTACGGGTCGTGAGAACCTGGAAGGGCTGGATTTGCTGCTTCTCATGATCCCAGGCCACTGCCTCTGAATCCAGGACACAAGACACCACAAAGTCCTTCTTCACCTTGTCAGGAAGGAAGGAATGAAAAAAGATTGTTTGTCTTCTTTTCCACGACAGTGTTTGGAAGGTAAAAAACATCTGCTCAGTGGTTGGGAGACGGAAAATCTCTGCAGGATTCACCGGGAAAAGGTAAAAATAAAAGGACTAAAAAACAGACATGAACAGAAGAAAAGACCATCAGTCACTTTGGCCCCGACAGCTGCCCTCAATGTTTCTATCAGAAGACACAGACACAGTTTCTCTAGTGAGACGGTCGGTTACTCATAGTTACCAAAGCCTTAAAGACGCTCCATCATTGGGTCGCCTAACCCTAACCGGATTAGCCAGGGCTCGTGCCCCCACATTAGCCAGGGCTGATGCCCCCCGGATTAGCCAGGGCTCGTGCCCCCGGATTAGCCAGGGCTGATGCCCCCCGGATTAGCCAGGGCTCGTGCCCCCACATTAGCCAGGGCTGATGCCCCCCGATTAGCCAGGGCTCGTGCCCCCGGATTAGCCAGGGCTGATGCCCCCCGATTAGCCAGGGCTCGTGCCCCCACATTAGCCAGGGCTGATGCCCCCCGGATTAGCCAGGGCTCGTGCCCCCACATTAGCCAGGCTGATGCCCCCCGGATTAGCCAGGGCTCGTGCCCCCACATTAGCCAGGGCTGATGCCCCCCGGATTAGCCAGGGCTCGTGCCCCCACATTAGCCAGGGCTGATGCCCCCCGGATTAGCCAGGGCTCGTCCTCCGGATTAGCCAGGGCTGATGCCCCCCGGATTAGCCAGGGCTGATGCCCCCCGGATTAGCCAGGGCTCGTCCTCCGGATTAGCCAGGGCTGATGCCCCCCAGATTAGCCAGGGCTGATGCCCCCCGATTAGCCAGGGCTGATGCCCCCCAGATTAGCCAGGGCTCGTGCCCCCACATTGGCCAGGGCCCAGATTAGCCAGGGCTCGTGCCCCCGGATTAGCCAGGGCTGATGCCCCCCAGATTAGCCAGGGCTCGTGCCCCCGGATTAGCCAGGGCTCGTGCCCCCGGATTAGCCAGGGCTCGTGCCCCCACATTAGCCAGGGCTCGTGCCCCCGGATTAGCCAGGGCCCAGATTAGCCAGGGCTCATGTTTGGGATAAAACAAAACTCTGCAAATGATATTGATCGATGCCATTGATTCTCTTGAGATTTCAGAGTGGCTGCCAATTATCTGAGGCACTAAAGTGGGCCGTGAAGCTTGAGGATGATTACTTCTTCCATTATGGGGTGTTGGTAGGATGAGATAGATACAACACTGACTGGTCTCAAATCAGATCCACACGTAAAATCTCAGTGATTAAAAACAGCAAAAAAAACAAGAAGAACAAGAGATAAAATAAAGCTCAGTCAGAAAAATGGGGCTTGATTCAGATGACACCAATGTCACAGTGAGCAAGCCTTCACAACAGACCCCTCAACATCAGAGTTCCAGGGTTAATCATGTACAGAAGGGGACAGTAATGTCCTGGAACATCTAAACAAGGCTTATTTCTGCTAGCACTGTAATTACTACATGAAGGACCCAGTGGGTGTGAGAGAGGTGAGAGAGAATTGTGAGAGGGGTGTGAGAGGTGTGAGAGGTGTGAGAGAGGCGAGAGGTGTGAGAGAGGTGTGAGAGAGGTGAGAGGGGTGTGAGAGAGGGGTGTGAGAGGTGAGAGAGGGGTGTGAGAGGGGTGTGAGAGGTGTGAGAGAGGTGTGTGAGAGGTGAGAGAGGGGTGAGAGGGGTGAGAGGGGTGTGAGAGAGGGTGAGAGGCGTGAGAGAGATGTGAGAGGGGTGTGAGAGAGGTGAGAGGGGTGTGAGGGAGGTGAGAGGTGTGAGAGAGAGGTGTGAGAGAGGTGAGAGGGGTGAGAGGTGTGAGAGAGGGGTGTGAGGGAGGTGAGAGGGTGTGAGAGGTGTGAGAGAGAGGTGAGAGAGGGTGTGAGAGAGGTGAGAGGGGTGTGAGAGGGTGAGAGAGGTGTGTGAGAGGGGTGAGAGGGGTGTGAGAGAGGGGTGTGAGAGGCGTGAGAGGGGTGTGAGGGAGGTGAGAGGTGTGAGAGGTGAGAGAGGGGTGTGAGGGAGGTGAGAGGGGTGAGAGGTGTGAGAGAGGGGTGTGAGGGAGGTGAGAGGGGTGAGAGGTGTGAGAGGTGTGAGAGAGAGGTGAGAGAGGGTGTGAGAGAGGTGAGAGGGGTGTGAGAGGGTGAGAGGGGTGTGTGAGAGGGGTGAGAGGGGTGTGAGAGAGGGGTGTGAGAGGGGTGAGAGGGGTGTGAGGGAGGTGAGAGGTGTGAGAGAGGTGTGAAAGGCGTGAGAGGGGCGTGAGAGGTGTGAGAGAGGTGTGTGAGAGGGGTGAGAGTGTGAGAGAGGCGTGAGAGGCGTGAGGTGTGTGAGAGAGGCGAGAGGTGTGAGAGGTGTGAGAGAGGCGTGAGAGAGGGGTGAGAGGTGTGAGAGAGGCGTGAGAGGGGTGTGAGAGGGGTGAGAGAGATGTGAGAGGGGTGAGAGAGGCGTGAGAGAGGCGTGAGAGGTGTGAGACAGGCGAGAGGCGTGAGAGCGGTGAGAGCGGTGAGAGAGGTGTGAGAGAGAGGCGTGAGAGAGATGTGAGAGATGTGAGAGGGGTGAGACAGGCGAGAGGGGTGAGAGGTGTGAGAGAGGGGTGAGAGGTGTGAGAGAGATGTGAGAGGGGTGAGAGGGGTGAGAGAGGCGTGAGAGAGGGGTGAGCTCGTTGCTGTCTGCAGTGCTGGAAAAGCTCTCATTTACAACCGAGTTAACGATGATGACTCCTGGGGGCCTCGAACCTTTTACCTTGGCCACGCGAGAGACGATATCAGGATATTTGCTGGTGTTGTCTTCCTGGTTCCGGCTGAAAATTCGAACCTCGCCGGTTTCCAAAATGTGAATCTGGAGGGCAAAAAGAAAGAGATTAAAAAGTGCAGCCTGACAAATGTGCAGGTTGGGTTAGAGCGATGCTGAACCCTGTGTTGAAAAGGGTTAGGGTTAACCTAACCAGCATCGGGTTCGGGTTACCGAGGGCTAGGGTACCACAGGGTTACCCTCTGTGGTGCTGACAGCCACAGTATTACCCACAGATTTAGGGGTAACACATTATGTGCACATCGTTTTGCGTGTTCAAAATTAGCAGTTGAGCAGCAGAAAATTGACATTCTCATTTCTGTCTTTATGTTTCGGACCCGCCAAATAATCTGCACCTGGACAGAAAACTGACTTGGCGGTTTAACCCAGCCACCAGTGACCAGCTACATGGTATCCTGAGTTTAGCTGATACTGAAATAAGCCATTTACCCCTTTATGCCACTGTGTCACACAGACACACACACCCACCCCCACACCCACCCACACACACCCCCCAAACACACACACACACACCTGTGCACGCTCTCCATCATATTTGTACTCGCAGGTGAAGACTGCCTCATCAAACTTCTTCATCACCTCTCCAACTCCTTTGGTGGGGTGAGCCAACATGGGTCTGAGCGGAACACCTGACAACAAAGGTGGTCCAATTAGAAATACTCCAAAGGTCTTTTCCAGAGCACAACAGGTGGGGATAGAGGTGTCAGCTGGGTTAGTAGCAAGGAGGGGATTGCAAAATAAAGGCACAACTCAGAGCAGAAAGAGGTTTTACAGTTGAAGCAGGTTTTGCTGGTGATTCTGACTGAAACTGACTTTGGAGCTCAGAACAGGACAGAAACAATCCTGGGTCACAACCGTAATGGTTGGAACAAAACCAGTTTTCTGCTCTGTTTCTCTTTCGACACTGCATTTAATATGTGCACAGGTGGAGAAGCTCCTTATCCAAGAAAGAACAACTATAAACAAATGGCTGTTATCTCTGTGCCAATGATTCAACCAAATCACTTCCTTCCAGTGACCAGATCAATCAACCCGTTCTTGGGTTACCAGCTGGCTGCTTACCTGGAGTTAGCTTGCAGTGGTTGGGCAGCTGGTCGATGCCCTCTTTCAGGAGAACTGGGATGAGGACATCATAGTTGGGCATCTCACTGGAGTGAGTGAAGATGACACAGCAGGTTTGGCAAAGAAAAAAAGAAAAATCAATGGCAATCAAAATAAAAGGAAGCAGAAAGTCTGAGCCAGAACGGAGAACAAGGGTCAAGAGGGACGAGCAACTCATGCACCTCCAAAGAGACTGCAAAGCAAGACTGGGGGGGGGTTAAGCTTTCAGTTACCAGTAAGTCTGTTTGAGGATCAGGCTCTTCTCTTCCATCCAGGAGCGCCGGCTCTCAGGGCTCATTCCCTTCCCTGCATCCAGCACAGCTGGAGGAAAACCTATGAGCAGGAAGAGAAGATGCCTTGAGACAGATGTGAGGGAGCTTTGGCATCATTGGTTGGAGGGTCACAGGCTCGTCACAGGCTCCTCACAGCCAGGGAACAGCTGCAGTCCTGCAGAGAGGGTCACCGTGCTGTTCACGGTGGTCTGCCTGATCCAACAGGGGTTAGGGTTAGTCACCGTGCTGTTCATGGTGGTCTGCCTGATCCAACAGGGGTTAGGGTTAGTCACCGTGCTGTTCACGGTGGTCTGCCTGATCCAACAGGGGTTAGGGTAGTCACCGTGCTGTTCACGGTGGTCTGCCTGATCCAACAGGGGTTAGGGTAGTCACCGTGCTGTTCACGGTGGTCTGCCTGATCCAACAGGGGTTAGGGTTAGTCACCGTGCTGTTCACGGTGGTCTGCCTGATCCAACAGGGGTTAGGGTTAGTCACCGTGCTGTTCACGGTGGTCTGCCTGATCCAACAGGGGTTAGGGTTAGTCACCGTGCTGTTCACGGTGGTCTGCCTGATCCAACAGGGGTTAGGGTTAGTCACCGTGCTGTTCACGGTGGTCTGCCTGATCTAACAGGGGTTAGGGTTAGCCGTGCTGTTCATGGTGGTCTGCCTGATCTAACAGGGGTTAGGGTTAGGGTTAGTCACTGTGCTGTTCATGGTGGTCTGCCTGATCCAACAGGGGTTAGGGTTAGTCACCGTGCTGTTCATGGTGGTCTGCCTGATCCAACAGGGGTTAGGGTTAGTCACCGTGCTGTTCACGGTGGTCTGCCTGATCTAACAGGGGTTAGGGTTAGGGTTAGTCACTGTGCTGTTCATGGTGGTCTGCCTGATCCAACAGGGGTTAGGGTTAGTCACCGTGCTGTTCATGGTGGTCTGCCTGATCCAACAGGGGTTAGGGTAGTCACCGTGCTGTTCACGGTGGTCTGCCTGATCTAACAGGGGTTAGGGTTAGGGTTAGTCACTGTGCTGTTCATGGTGGTCTGCCTGATCCAACAGGGGTTAGGGTTAGTCACCGTGCGGTTCATGGTGGTCTGCCTGATCCAACAGGGGTTAGGGTTAGGGTTAGTCACCGTGCTGTTCATGGTGGTCTGCCTGATCCAACAGGGGTCGTCTAAATCAGTGTTTTTCAACCAGTGTGCCGTGAGATATTATCAGGTGTGCCGTGGGAAATTATCAATTTTTTGTGCCTGTGCGGTCTAGCGCCTGGCAGTAACCATGTAGTACTCTTCTATACCAGTAGGTGGTGGTAAGTAGGTAGCTAATTGTTAATTGCATTGTGCTTGGAGACAAGCGAATTAGTGACGCATCGACGCCGCGGCAGGTGATGTTTACGGTGGCGTTGTGGATAGCGGGACAGCGGTGAGGGTGATGGATACGTTTTTGAAGAGAAAAAATTCTGGCTCTGAACTGGACCCTGGACAAAATCCAGACCCAGATGAAGGCCCCAGTATGAGTGGAGGTCAAAAGAAAGCAAAGACGGTGACGTCGAGCAAAGTTTCTGGCGCGAGGCAATACAACGAAAGCTATCTTTCATTTGGATTTACTTTTACCGGAGATGCAACGGCGCCGACTCCATTGTGTTTGGTATGTGGTGAAAAGCTCTCCAACAGTGCTATGGTCCCAAGTAAGCTTAAACGCCATCTCCAAACAAAACTCCCTTCACTTCAAAATAAAAATGTTGAGTATTTTGTTCGTATTTGAGTATTTTGTTCGTATTTTGTTTGTCGCGCGGCAAGGTGCTGGCCCGTGTGTATGAGCTGCGAGAGGAACTTTAACTTTAACACTGCTCCCGTTTTCCACAACATATCTGTGAGGTGAGCTTTTCAAGCCTGACTGCTGTAAAAACTAAAAACAGAGAAAGACTGAGAGCTGTGGAGGAAGAGCTTCGTGTGTCTTTCATCGATTCCTGCCAGGATATCAGCTCTGTGTTCATCCAAACAGGCCCAGGTTTCACACTGAGTGAGTAAAAAATGGAAAGATTATAAAATACCTTTTTCGTTTTGTTTACTTGATTCCTATTCAAGACACTATAATATAACATAATTCTTCAGTGTTAAAATAAGCTTTTTTTCTGCTGGTGGTGTGCCGCAAGATTTTTTCAATGAAAAAAAATGTGCCTTGGCTCAAAAAAGGTTGAAAAACACTGGTCTAAATAACTGAATAAAAGCTTTAAAAGCATTTTCAGACCAGACCCACAAATCAGTGCAGATGTGCACACTGAGCCTCCAATTTCACCACATTTTATTAAAGTGCACCTCCAGTCAGGAATAAAATACAAATACTAATAAGTGAGGAATGAATTTAGTTTGACCTCAGAGCTAAAGTGGTAGTTAAAGGAGGTGATGAGTTCAGGGGCATTCTGAGAACATCACAATATTAAGAGTTGTTTTCCTGGTGAAATCACATCAACGGTGCCAAAGTACTAACAAATCAGAGATTTTCAGTATCTACAGATGTTCCCTTTGGGGTTCGTAAAGCCAAGAAAGCAGGACTTCCTGTGGGGGATTGTGAAGTCACAGCTCTAAATTCATATCACATTTGATGACGGATCATTTCAGAAGCATCTCATTTATCCCACTGAGAAAAAAGCTGGAAAAAGAAACCGAGGACAACATTCAATCGCCTTTAACTGTTCACAAATACACCCCCCCCCGCCTCACACATTATAGAGGAGACTGGGTGGGGGTCAATAGGTCCGATGGACTCAGTACCAATTAACCCAGCAATGTTAACTGGAAAACTTTGTCTTTACTTTCATTTTGTACAAATGTGTAACTTGTCAAAGGTTACCTTGTCCAGGGGGGGTGAGGCACACAGCCTGGCTCAGAGCCGCCAGGACGCTCTGTTCTGCCAGGCCGATCCGGAGCTTGCCAGCCAGTGACCTGCCCATAAAGGAATAAAGGAATAAAGCATGTAGTCAGCAGTGTCTCCAGGTGTGTGCAGCCAAACGTGCATGAGCGTGCACGAGGGTGGTCTTTTACCTGACGATGTAGCGAGCCTCAGAGAAGCGGCACGCCACAAAGAGCCCTTTGATGATGTCGATTTTCTTATTCATTGCCTGAGGCAAGCGGAGGGCGCACACACACACACACACAGGCACAGGCACACACACACAGGCACAGACACACACACACACAGGCACAGACACACACACACACAGGCACAGACACACACACACACACACACACACACCATGAGCAGGTGTTTTAACAAGGACTATGACTTCATCTGGTCTCCAGAAATCAAATAAAAACAATGGGCCAGATTCACGAAGCGTTCTTACGAACAAATTTGTTCTTAAGTCCCACTTACGAACAGCTGACGAAGATTGTGGCATTCACCAATTTCTTATCCTGGATTTATTCGTAGGTAAGAACAAATCCTACGAACACTCAGGAGTACTCTTGCGCACATTTCAGTGCCGACATGTTGGCATGGTTCTGTTTTCTTCTCTTGTGCAGTTCAATAAAATTCAATATTACAATGATAATTCTGTCATATTTATTTATTTATTTGTTATTTCCTATTTTTGGTGATTTACGGAGAATTTTAAAATTACGTAAATGTGCCAATGACTTAACATTAATCAACCAAATTGGAAACCATGCCAAAACTGTCTTTTTATTTGATTTTATCTTGATTTATTTTATTAGGGGATCGAGGATATGCCCTGGTTGTTGACACCACTGACCAACCCTCAGACTCCACAGGAGTTTTATTCAATCAGATGCATGCGCGCAGTCGCTCCACCATTGAACGCACCATCGGCATGTTAAAGGGGCGCTGGATGTGTTTGGACACAGAGCCACGACCCCGTGAGGATGTGCGTCCTGACGCAATGATGGGGCCAGACTGCAGGCACGCGGTTCACGTTCGAGCGCGATTAATTGCCCGTTTGTGAATAAAATGCATTATTGTCACAATCCGAGCACAGCTTTTACACGTTTATTTTTTTTACATTCTTTTTTTACATTCTCGTTGATTTCTTTAAGCGTGTTGGCTATAGTCATCAGGGTTGAGGCAATTTTATCAAGCGTGTTAGCCATCCTTTCTTGATTGTTCAACACGGCGTCAGAAATCAGGCGTGGAGAGGCAAGCTTTGGGCATTTCGCTTTGGGCATTTCGCTTTGGGCATTTTGCTGTCTACAGGGTCCTGCTGCAGTTCCTTTTATGGGCATTAGTGGGCGGTGACTTATGCTAATCGTATGTTAATTAGACTCACCTGGCACGCGCTTTCAACTTACGAACAGATGGCATTCATCAATCTAAGAACACAGCTGCGAACAATTCTGGGGCTTACGAACGCGTTGATGAATCCGACGTAGGGTTTTCTTAAAAAACTTCTTAAGGACAACTTAAGAAAGAATCTAAGAAGATTCGTAAGAACATATTGGTGAATCGGGCCCAATAATTTGATTGACAATCAGCGACACATTTCCTTCCTTTTCCTCCCTGACTGCACTAGAAAACCGGTCACAGAAACTAAATATGTGTCCAAGACTGGTTCTGTTCTTACAACTGTGATTCTGGACTCACCGAGTTTCCAGTCATGCTGGCAATTTCCTTTAATTTCCTAAACACGCCCCCGACTGTCAGACTGGCCGGCTGGAACATCATTCTTTGGTTGCTACGGGAACTCTCAGCCACGAGGCCCAGATCTCCTCTCTCCTGAGCTTCTGCCTTGATTTTGTCCAACTGTCGCCCTGGAAGCCAGAGCGAGACGGTGAGCTGCAGCCATGATGGTGGATCAGTGGGATGGGCGTCAGCAGGAGGTGAAGCCTCACTGGCCACCGGTCCTGGTCAACCCTTACCTGTTGCTTGAGCAACAGCTTTCATCAGCACCGTCTCTCCAACGCCCAGCTCCATCCCCTGGTATGCTGGACCGAGCTGATTCAAACACAGGTACACGCAACTCAGCAGGTCATCTGGCAACAGAACACAAAGGTCACCCAGATGTTTACACACTCAGAACCAGATGGGAGGAGGAGCTCCCACAAACATCAGGCGCCTGTTTAGGCGACACATCCTTCTGCCCTCATTAGCAACCCGACATCATCAGTTAGTAAGTTTAAATAAACTGTCACCGCCCATGTGAGGGTGCCAAGTGTCCAGTTAAAGAACTTCTTTGGTGACTGCATAGACTTGGGGCTCATATAACCAGGATCAACCATATTCTCATGCCTTTCCTGCCAGCTTTGGCCCCAAAGCCCCTGAGATGGACAGGTCAAAGGTCAATGACCTCTAGAGGACATTCAGGACTGGCATATAGACGTTCAACAATCCCTCGAGACACAAATGTTGGGTGCAACAACTTAACTCACTGTCTGTAACTAGTAAACTGCAGATTCACCAACATGTTTCTCAGTCTAACGTCGTCAAGATGCGTATTGAAAAACTTTATCGTCCATCACAGAGAGACAGAGCTCAAAACAAATCACACAAAACGTACGGTTGCTTTTGTTCTGAATAAAGCAGAGAAGTTTTCTGAAACTTGAACTGTTACCTAGCAACATCGTCATGAGCAACAAACCTGCTGGTGACACGTCTTTAGAGCAAAAGAGATGAAAGACGAAAGAAAACAGGCCGGCGCGGTCGCTAAAACGAGGTCACCTCATCCATCGGATCAGTAAATCAAGACATTACGTGAAACATCATCTGATTGGGTGAAGCCCAGCAGGCTGGCAGAACTGTAGCGGCGCCAGTACCTGGAGAGAGCAGCAGCACTGAGCGAAACAGGTTCGACAGAGTCTCGATGTTGCGCAACCTGGAAAAGGACGAGAGGACTTTCTGAGACACAAGGGTCACCTGAGGGTAACGAGGCAGAGGCAGGAAATGAGATGGAAACGGCAGCGTTCCTCTGGAAGAGGCTCAGCAGCTGCAGCGAGTGGAGCAAAGGCAGCTCTGATGCTGTCCACATATTAAAAGCAAGTGCGCTCGTTAGCATTAAAACATCAGATTTCTACACTTTTGACGAAGAAAAACAGGGTGCAGGTGAGTGACACGCGGCTCTGCCATCAGCCTGTGGAGGCCTCACCTGCCGGAGTCCTCCTCGATCTTCTCAAAGGTGCGGGCCACAGCCAGGTACGGCACCCTGCAGGGAGCAGCTCGTGGTTAGAGACCAGGAGATGTCAGGAGCAGACCAAGAGCCTTTACACACACGGACACACACAGACACACGGACACACACACACACATGGACACACACAGACACACACACACGGACACACACAGACACACACACACGGACACACACACACGGACACACACACACGGACACACACACACGGACACACACACACACACGGACACACACACACACACACAGACACACACACCACTCTATTCCACAGGAAAGCAAATATTAGGGAACCGCTGGTGGTACAGAAAACTGACACCTGGCAGGGTGCCCCATCTGGCAGGGGGTGCCCCACCTGGCAGGGTTGCCCCACCTGGCAGGGTGCCCCACCTGGCAGGGTGCCCCATCTGGCAGGGTGCACCACCTGGCAGGGTGCCTCACCTGGCAGGGTGCACCACCTGGCAGGGTGCACCACCTGGCAGGGTGCCCCACTGGCAGGGTGCCCCATCTGGCAGGGTGCCCCACCTGGCAGGGTGCCCCATCTGGCAGGGTGCCCCATCTGGCAGGGTGCCCCACCTAGCAGGGTGCATTGTGGTGCAAAGAAAACACTGAAAAGATGAAAGAATGCTGCACTTGTACAAAGGGGGTGGGGGGGTGGAATTGATCAGTCTGTGTGTCATCTATCATTTGGGAGATGGGCTCGTTCAGCATCGATACAGGTCAAAGCGGGTAAAGACTCACTTCTGGTCCCGTGTCCAGCTGGCGTGGTCCACAGGATGGTAGTTGGGCCTGGCTGGGTTGTAGTCTGGGCGTCCTGAGACCGTCCCACTGAGAGCAAACACAAGAGGAAGAGCAGCTGTGATCCAGGTGTCTGAGCCCAGCACAGCTGCACATCACTGCAGCAGGTGTCTGGAGGACAGACGGGATCTTTACGGTCACTGAGATACATTCAGGAGCACCTGACAGTGTTCTCTAGGCTTCCAGTGGATTTGGGCTGGAAAGCTTTCATTCCCGTCCCATCACTTGAAATCCTGATGATCAAACAGCCTTTGGGTATTTGATGGAGGCCTGAACAGACCAATGCTGTGGTGGCGCTGCTGGGCTCCGCTTCACTAAAATACCAACCACTGACTGAAGGTTCTGAATTGTGCCCAAACATATCAGACTGGGTCCATTCCAAACAACTGGCCTCATCCCATTTTATTTCAAAGTTAATTTTGACTGAGCTGAAACTCAAAGGCTAAACTGACCTCTGCTGATACTCAGGGGTTAGGGTTGGGGTTGGGGTTAGGGTTAGAGGGTTAGAGGGTTAGAGGGTTAAGGGTTAGAGGGTTAGGGTTAGAGGGTTAAAGGGTTAGAGGGTTAGAGGGTTAGGGTTAGAGGGTTAAAGGGTTAGAGGGTTAGAGGGTTAGGGTTAGAGGGTTAAAGGGTTAGAGGGTTAGAGGGTTGGGGTTAGAGGGTTAAAGGGTTGGGGTTAGGGTTAGAGGGTTAGAGGGTTAAAGGGTTAGAGGGTTAGAGGGTTAGCGGGTTAGAGGGTTAGGGTTAGAGGGTTAGAGGGTAGAGGGTTAGAGGGTTAGAGGGTTGGGGTTAGGGTTAGAGGGTTGGGGTTAGGGTTAGAGGGTTAGAGTTAGGGTTAGAGGGTTAGAGTTAGGGTTAGAGGGTTAGGGTTAAAGGGTTAGAGGGTTAGGTTAGAGGGTTGGGGTTAGGGTTAGAGGGTTAAGGGTTAGAGGGTTCGAGGGTTGGGGTTAGGGTTAGAGGGTTAGGGTTAGAGGGTTAGAGGGTTGGGGTTAGGGTTAAAGGGTTAGGGTTAGAGGGTGGGGTTAGGGTTAGCGGGTTAGAGGGTTAGGGTTAGAGGTTAGAGGGTTGGGGTTAGGGTTAGAGGGTTAGAGGGTTAGAGGGTTAGGGTTAAAGGGTTAGGGTTAGAGGGTTGGGGTTAGAGGGTTAGGGTTAGAGGGTTAGAGGGTTAGGGTTAGAGGGTTAGAGTTAGGGTTAGGGTTAGAGGGTTGGGGTTAGAGGGTTAGAGGGTTAGAGGGTGGGGTTAGAGGGTTAGGGTTAGAGGGTTGGGGTTAGGGTTAGAGGGTTAGGGTTGACCTGGACCATTCATGTGACTCCTTTAAAAGTGAAACCTTTTCTATATTTGGGTGCATCATTTACAGGAAGGTGGCAATAATCAAAGCACAACTCAAATGTTGAAGATGTTCCAGCTCATCTCAGACGCTGCTGCTGATGGAGGAGCGGAACAGAAGACAGATGGGGGCTTTAATCCCTCGTTTGGTGCCCAGCCCTACAGATGAGTCCCAACATGCCATCGTAGAGGCGGCGGTGTGTCTAATTCAACGTATAAACGCAACATTGTGCAGCCAGAACAACTCCGGCCACCGATACTCGAGCCTGACCAATCGAGCTGTTCTTTGCTCCGCCCTCATGGAGCCTGTGGTCACCAGTCATGTGTATGAAGGCTGCCTCCGTGGTCGTTGCCCCTCTGCGTGCCTCGCCGTCTCCGTGCACACCAGCCCCAGACAGAGCCGGCCACGGTGCCGTGGTCCGTACGGCAGGGCCTCCCTATCTACGCGGGTCAAGGACGCCTTCAGCAGCTTTAAAGCAGCAGTCATGATCCATGAAGGATCACCTGACTGAGGATCTGTGAGGGTTCAGATCCAGGGAACTCCGAGTGGTGACCTCACCGTTTAGCATCTTTGTCTTCATCCGCTGAAGGTTTCAGCTCTGCACTCGTCTTTTTCTCTCCTTCATGCGTTTCTGCTTTCTCCATTTTCACAGCAGCTTTTCTGGGAGCTGTTGAGATAATGAGGCAGCACAGATGAACACGAGCTTCCACAGCGGCTGGAACAGTACAGAGCCATGCAAATGTTGCTCACCAAAGAAGCTGCTGACAGGAGCTTTCTTTGATGGCTCTTTATCCATTCCTCCTTTCAAGACTTCTTCCTTGGTGTCTCTCTCCTTTGCAGAAGCAGGTCTTTTCTCATCATGCTTCTTCCGAGTCCTTTCATTTTTCTTTGCTGCCTCAGCTTCTAGGTCGGTCTCATCGGAGATCTTGCTCTCCGCCTGCTCCTTCTCCTCCTGATCTGGGCTGGTAGCCTGAATCTTTGCCGTTTCCACTTGTTCTTCCTGTTCTCCCTCCTCCATGGGTACGCTGGGGGTTTCTACTCAAGGTGAAACAGAAACAAGTGGAGTCAGTGAGCAGATACGTGCCAGCAGCTTGGCTGAGAGTTCCTCTGGACTTCTTTGAGCTGTATAACTGAGAAGGTTCACGGACGACCAAACGTGGGACCCATAAAACTGAAGACTGAGGTAAAATCTAAAATGAGATAAGTGCTATCATCAAACCTGCCTGCAGCCAGCACCAAACATGCCACTCAGAGCACAGAACAAACGTTTGCACCACTTATTCCAGGAGTCGAGGTCTTAGCTCAAGGTGACGTAAATGCTTGTTGAGCACACGTCAGAAACGGTGAGAGGGGAGGAGCCAAAGCCTGCCTCCTTAGATCAGGCGCTCTCCAAATCTGATTCCTTCTGGAATATTTCTAAAGCCAACTCCACAGAGGCTGGATGGACCACCTTGTGATGGACCAGACTCATACCTCCACCACCAAGGCCGCTCTCCACGCGGGGTCGTTTGTGCCGCTGCACCTCCTCCTGCTCCTTGGCCTCCTCCTCCTCCTCCTTCGGACTCTCACTGCCACTCCTGCTGCCATCAAGCTTCCTCTTTGGGAACGTCTTCCTCGCTGTGGTTACAGGACAGGTTTCATAAGCGAGGAAATCTCACCAATCAAGTCGCACACAGAGTAGGTGGAGCTGAAGAGGAGGTGTTAGCTGCACGACAGCCGCTGTGGGGCCGTCGAATTCATACGTTCATCATCAAAACATTCATCCTGAAGTCTGATGAATGAATGAAGTCATCTGGGCTCCAGCCCCGTCATCCTTGGAACATCATGTGGTCGTGGTTGTACCGTTTGGCTTGTTCCTACATTAAAAATAAAATCTACTGATATACGGCAGCGCTGCAGCACCACAGAGATGAAGAGAGACAGACAGATAGGGAGAGAGGGAGAGAGACAGGGAGGGAGGGAGAGACAGGGAGGGAGAGAGGGGGAGAGAGAGGGCAGGAGGGAGAGAGAGAGGGAGGAGAGAGAGACAGGGCGAGGGAGAGAGAGGGAGGAGAGAGAGGGAGGAGAGAGAGACAGACAGATAGGGAGGGAGAGAGAGAGACAGACAGGGAGGGAGAGAGAGGGAGGGAAGGGAGAGAGAGAGGGAGGGAGAGAGAGGGAGGAGAGAGGAGGGAGGGAGGAGAGAGACAGAGAGAGAGGGAGAGACGAGAGAGAGGAGGGAGAGACAGGGAGAGAAGAGAGAAAGGGAGGGAGGGAGGAGAGAGAGGGAAGGGAGGGAGGGAGGGAGAGAGGGAGGGAGAGAGAGGAGGGAGGGAGAGGGAGGGAGAGAGAGGGATAGGGAGGGAGGGAGAGAGAGGGGAGGGAGGAGAGAGAGGGAGGAGGGAGAGAGAGATAGGGAGGGAGGGAGAGAGAGGAGGGAGGAGAGAGACAGGGAGGGAGGGAGAGAGAGGGAGGGAGGAGAGAGAGGGAGGAGAGAGACAGGGAGGAGGGAGGGAGGGAGAGAGACAGAGAGGGAGAGAGAGAGAGACAGATAGGGAGGGAGGAGAGAGGGAGGAGAGAGGGAGGAGAGAGGGAGGAGAGAGGCAGAGAGAGAGGGAGGGAGAGAAGAGAGAGACAGGGAGGGAGGAGGGAGAGGAGGAGAGAGAGAGACAGGGAGGGAGGAGAGGGAGAGAGGGAGGAGAGAGGAGAGACAGGGAGGGAGGGAGAGAGAGAGGGACAGGAGGGAGGGAGAGAGGAGAGAGAGACAGGGAGGGAGGGAGAGAGAGACAGAGAGGAGAGAGAGAGAGAGACAGATAGGGAGGGAGAGAGAGAGAACAGAGAGGAGAGAGGAGGAGAGAGAGAGAGATAGGGAGGGAGAGAGGAGAGAGAGAGGGAGGGAGGGAGAGAGGGAGGAGAGGAGGGGGAGAGAGAGGGAGGGAGAGAGGGAGAGAGAGAGGAGGGAGGGAGGGAGAGAGAGGGAGGGAGAGAGAGGGAGGAGAGAGAGACAGGGAGGGAGGGAGGGAGAGAGACAGAGAGGGAGACAGAGAGAGGGAGGGAGAGAGGGAGGGAGAGAGAGAGAGACAGGGAGGAGGGAGGGAGAGAGGAGAGGGAGGGAGAGAGAGGGAGAGGGGAGAGAGAGAGACAGACAGGGAGGGAGAGAGAGATATAGGGAGGGAGAGAGAGACAGAGAGCGAAATCCCTCCTGCAAGCGTCGTGCCGAAACTTGGACCAAGCACAAGGAAAACTGGAGCGCTGGGAGAGTGTTGGGCTCCGAGGGGCCACCTCTGCTCCCGTCACTTCCGAAGCCACGAACAGACTTGGGAAACCCGACAGCTTCCACATTCATAAAAGGATTTAATGATCTTAATCGAGGGGATAACATACATCTTGATACACACAGAAGAATTCAATTGTGTAATTAACTGGTAAATGTTGCCCATCGATGATACAGGTCAATCACAGGCCAACAAAGCATTAATGCAGCCTTTCTTTACCCTGTATCATTTATTATTATTTATTATATTATTGAGTGTGGAAGCACAAATATGCAGCAATATTTACGGCGCAGCCACAACTTCAGACGCACTCTTCTCCTTATGTGTGTGTCACATACAGAAGCAGCACCCGTCTGAGGCTGAGCCTTTGAACACGGCGCCTTGAGGTCGCCAGGATACGGGATACATAATTATTAGGTACGATGCAGCTGGATCGGCAGCAAATGGAGTTTGGGAGTTTCTTGAAGACGTTCACGTCTCAAAGAACGAAGGAAAGAAAGAAACTGACCAGTTTTGCGTTTGACGATCCCAGAAGGGGAGAGTGAGTTAGGTGTGCGGGGGGTCCCAGGTGAAGCTGAAGAGGCCGGGGTAGCTGGAGAGAGGGGGGTGGAATCTGCCTTTAAAGCCCCATCCTTCTAAAAACGGGAGAAGAGGGGCAGCATTAGCAAGAGTTAGCAGTGAAGCACACCAGCCTGGAACCAAGACCGCGTTAGCAGCCGCTGGATTAGCTCGACCTGACGAAGGATCGGTTCAATCTGAAGAGATTTTCTATCCACGAGCGCGCGCACGTGGAGATAAAGCATCAGGCACTGGGCAGCTCTGATGGTACTGAGCGATGTCCTCCTATCACCTCAACCTACCAAGCACCAGATTCAGCCGCACCGCCGAGCTCGAATCTCATCCTCCGAGCCAGAAATGTCCAACAACATCAAAGAAAGATGTCGTTACATCAGGCCTGATCCAACAACATCAAAGAAAGATGCCGTTAGATCAGGCCTGATCCAACAACATCAACATCATGATCGTTAGATCAGGCCTGATTCAACAACATCAAAGAAAGATGTTGTTAGATCAGGCCTGATCCAACAACAACAACATCAAAGAAAGATGTTGTTAGATCAGGCCTGATCCAACAACATCAAAGAAAGATGCCGTTAGATCAGGCCTGATCCAACAACATCAAAGAAAGATGCCGTTAGATCAGGCCTGATCCAACAACATCAACATCATGATCGTTAGATCAGGCCTGATTCAACAACATCAAAGAAAGATGCCGTTAGATCAGGCCTGATCCAACAACATCAAAGAAAGATGTTGTTAGATCAGGCCTGATCCAACAACATCAAAGAAAGATGCCGTTAGATCAGGCCTGATCCAACAACATCAAAGAAAGATGTTGTTAGATCAGACGTGATCGAACAATCAGCTCACTTCTGATTGGCTACATTTCCTTCAACTCGGGACGCGTCGCCTTCCCACATACCAAGATTTTTATATAATGAACAAGTTTAATATTTACAATTGTGTCCCTAACCCTTTTCAGAGCCGATTATAGGCACAAATTTATTCTTAAGACACCTCAGACCATCGATCATTTTATAAGACGAAGGCTAATCAGGCGCTTGCCTGTCTGGGAGGGGGAAGATCGGAACAAAAACCACCTGACTCTCGTCACGTGTGCGCTGTGCTTTAGATGTGATTCCACTGCAGGAGCTTCAGAGTCATTTTACAGGGTCAGATTGTTGGAGCGCGTCTCATCTGCAGGAACTTGCCCTGAAAGCCCTCTTACAGGAACCTTTATGGAGCCCAAGTGCGCCCCTGTTCCAGGATAGGTCACTAGAAAGGCCCTGAACCCTTGCTGACGTCGCTTCTCCTCTAACCCTAACCCTAACCCTAATCATGTACATGCAGCATAACTCTAACCCTAACCCGAACGAACCCGAACCCTAACGCTAACCCTAACTCTAACCCGAACTCTAACCCTAACTAACCCTTACTCTAACTAACCCTAACTCTAACCCTAACTAACCCTAACTCTAACCCTAACTAACCCTAACCCTAACTCTAACCCTAACTCTAACCTAACTCTAACTCTAACCTAACTAACCCTAACCCTAACCCTAACGCTAACCCTACTCTAACCCTAACTCTAACCGTAACTCTAACTCTAACCCTAACCCTAACTCTAACCCTAACTCTAACTAACCCTAACCCTAACTCTAACTCTAACCCTAACTCTAACCCTAACTAACCCTAACCCTAACGCTAACCCTAACTCTAACCCTAACTCTAACCCTAACTCTAACCGTAACTCTAACGCTAACCCTAACTCTAACCCTAACTCTAACCGTAACTCTAACTCTAACCCTAACCCTAACTCTAACTAACCCTAACCTAACTCTAACTCTAACCCTAACTCTAACCCTAACTAACCCTAACTCTAACCCGAACCGTAACTCTAACCCTAACCCTAACTCTAACCCTAACTCTAACCCTAACTAACCCTAACCCTAACTCTAACCTAACTCTAACTAACCCTAACTCTAACTAACCCTAACTCTAACCCTAACTCTAACCCTAACCCTAACTAACCCTAACCACCCATCTCCTTCTATAATGCTGTTTATATGTATTAACTCTCACACCTGTCAATGCAAACTTGAGGAAGCTGTATGAAATCTTATTCTCCTAGAATAAGACACATCAGCTGTGTCAGGGGCTGACTCAGGTACTAAAATATTGCTTTTTGAAATGGCGATTACCCATCCTCAGTCCCCTCACCCAACCAAACAGACTTACTGCCCCGGTGAGTTCTGGGGTGTCAGAACGACAGACGGGCTGGAGAACAGACATTTCTAAATCTGACTCCTCGATGGAAGAACAGGACGACATGCCAGTCCTGAAATCACCGGAAAGGTGGAAGGACATAAAGAAAGACCTTTTTCTTGCTCTGAGAGGGGCCTGAAAGACGTGGGACCCCCCCCGGGTGTTGGGTTGGGTCTCGCAGACACCCTGGCAGCAGCAGCCCCCCAGACCCATCGATGCATTTACCTTTTCTCTTTTAACCTCTTTGTCTGCCTGTTTCGTGACTTCCTCTTTCACAGCCGGGACGTCGTCGTCATCGCTATCGAGGACGTGCCGACCGCGCTTCGCAACTTTCTTGATGGGTGAATCAGCTTCAGGAACACGATTCTGGACTTTCAGGGGGCTTTTGGTGGCTCTACAACACACACAATCAAATCCATAAGCATTGAAGGCCAAAACAGCAAGAGAGGCGAGTAGGTCTCATATTTCTCCCTTTTCCATCATCTAATGTGGTAGATGTGCAAAGGTAGCTTCAGAAAAGTCCTTCCTGCATCTGCATCTGCATCTACAGCCAATGTAGCTCTGCAGACCATCATCTCAGCACAATAGTCACCAAAATGAGCAGATTAAGACTTTTGGAAGGGAAAGTGAAGAAAGACAAGAAGTCTTACTTTTTGGTAGGTTCCTCTGTAGCTTTCTTGTCCTTGTTCCTGGGCTGAAAGAAGGAACTGGAGAAACAGACAAGAGTTTTCAGTCTTTTCCCCCAAAGGTGGGAGATATAGTTGAACAGAAACAGGTAGCGGAGTTGCTATCTTGCTAGCATCTGCCGTCTCTCATTATCAAACCATCAATTAAAAGAAGACAGCTTGGTAAATGTTCCCCACAAATGTTCCTGACTACTATACGGTTCGAATGTGCACTGCGGTCGTGAACCCAGCACGATTTACCTTAACTAGCCAATAACAAGGTTCAGACGTCACAAAGGCAGCACTAGCTACAGCTTCAGGACCGGACTCTTTGACAACGGCCAACTTACGCGATGCTCCGCTGCATCTTGTCTTCGGTTTGTCTCCAAGTTTCGCTAAAACCGAACTATGACGAGGCTGTCGGACGCGAACTCCCGCGCTGCGAAAAAACGATACCTGGAATATTCGGCGCCAAAACCGACCGTCAGCCAAAGGTTGAAAAGAGTTAAGATGAATCACTCGCGGGCGGAAAGCGCACAGCGCACGTCAGGAAGTTAGAATCATTCCTTTGGGTGCTTTATACATCCTCAACATGGACATAATATCTATACTTCAACCAAATAAATCAGACCGACAGATTTTACTCATGATTCACTTTTTGATTTACGTTTTCCTGAAAGTATCATCGAGTGATCCATCTTAGATCCAGCACACATCTTGACTCTGCTTCTCTCCCGGAAGTTGCTCCGTTGGGAGCTTCTGCCCCCTGCTGCTAGGGAGTGATAATTACAGAAATAAAACTTAGATTTCATGAAAATATCAGTGCGTCTGTATAAATGCACCATTACTGGTGCTTTTCTTGTTTTTATGGAAAAAGACCTGAGAGAATCGCAGGACAAACAGCTTCAAATGGAATGAATTAACTGATTTATTGACACACAATTTTTGCACAATTTTCTAATGTGGCATCACATCTGGTCTAAGTCAATAAAGTCTGTAATAAAGTAGCCTACTGTAAACTCAGCTTTGGGTTCATGTCAGAGCAATAAAAGCATTTGAATTTGTTGCTCTTTTCCAGTAAAGTCACTTGCTGGACCCCTGCTTCACCTCATCGAACAGGCCTGTGAGGACTTGGTTCGGATCCCACCCGTCAGCACCCTTGTGCAGCCAGTTGTGTGTGCTGGTGTGCAGGGCCGAGGCCAAAGGTGGGAACACTGACTGTTCCTGCTCCACCAGAGAGATCTGAGAACACGTGGTGGCAGAGATGATGGGGAGGTGGAGGGACCGAGGTGATGGGACGGCATAAGGGAGACAGTACTGGAACAAGATGGGGTAGGGCCCAGCTTGGACTGTGGATGGGAAACAGAGACATCAGAAACTGGTGATAACGTGGAGTCGAATAAAGTCGATTATTTTGGGGACTAAAGAGACACAAGGGTCAGCATGAGAAGATTAATTCCTGGCAGCCTTTTCCCAGAATTTGGATTCTATTGTCTTTTGTTCTGTTGGATTTATCTCAGTTCAGAAGAAATAAACTGCAAAATATCTTTAGCTTAGTTGGGTAGGCAAGACAAGTTTATTCACAGAGCATCATTCAGACACAAGGCAATTCATAGTTAAATATCAGTTTGTTCTTCGCTTCGGTCTCAATTCATTCCTCTTTGGGCTAAATGTGTGGCCAGTAGAGCCGATCGGGATCATTGGCCCAACAAAACCCGTGAAAAGGTCAAGGTATAAGTTCACGCTTGGCTGAGGAGGCTGCAGCTGGAACCCGAACCCAAGAGGGTTAGGGTTAGGGTTAGGAATAAGGTTTAGTGGTAGGAATAAGGGTTAGGGTTAGGGTTAGGAATAAGGGTTAGGGTTAGGGTTAGGAATAAGGGTTAGGGTTAGGAATAAGGGTTAGGGTTAGGGTTAGGATTAGGGTTAGGAATAAGGTTTAGTGGTAGGAATAAGGGTTAGGGTTAGGGTTAGGATAAGGGTTAGGGTTAGGGTTAGGAATAAGGGTTAGGGTTAGGGTTAGGAATAAGGGTTAGGGTTAGGAATAGGGTTAGGGTTAGGGTTAGGGTTAGGGTTAGGTTAGGAATAAGGGTTAGGGTTAGGGTTAGGGTTAGGGTTAGGGTTAGGAATAAGGGTTAGGGTTAGGGTTAGGGTTAGGAATAAGGGTTAGGGTTAGGGTTATTGTGCAGTTATAGTTGGACAGGTTTTAAAGGAACAATTAGGAATTAGAAGTCCTTTTGATATCAAGACCCATCTTTCTGACTCTGCCATTGCATTCTCACCTCTGTCCATCAATGAGCCTCCACCCAGTGCAGCTCCACCCTCAGCAGGGAAAAGAGGGAAGGGAAGAGGGGCGCTCCGCAGCAGCTGCAGGATGGAAGAGTGAAGGGTGAACACCAACCATGGTGCTAATGCTCAAAAGCATCTAAAACACAGCCTGAATCTGCCTAAACATCATGTCCAGGAGCCCCTCAACCACTGAGCCGTGTTAATACAGAACCATCTGCACCATCTGACCACCAGAGGGCTGGACACAGGTCACATGACTTGGATCTCGAGGCAGCTCCAGTTCTTTCCGATGAAGCTAATTTTTGACGTCGTTTTTAACATTTCTGGCACGAACCAAATGAAACATGAGGAGAGACTCTGCATTAAGTGACATCCATCAAGATGGTGCGACGTTAGTGACGAGCAAAGGAGAATCTGCTCTTCTCAAACAGAAATCTGGTGACCAACTGAGAAATATGAAGAAAAAAGGACTTCCACAGAGTCATTTCTGCTTGAGATGAAGAACACAAGCAGCAATACTCTCAACACCTCAGAACGACAACCTAAAACAGGGATTTGGGAGGTTGTTCTGCACCTCAACTATGACATCATCATCAGTGTTCAGACTCTTTGGTCAGTACTCCAGGATGATGGTAGCTGAATCATAGCAACTGGAGTTGGAGTTCCATGAAGATGTTTCACCTCTGAGAAATACCAAGAGCTGAGAACCTTCACAGACATCCAGCCTGAAGACTCCAGTCTTCTTGGGTTTGACGTCACAGCTGGATTTCAAGATCTTCTGTCCTTCTCTGCAGATGCTCTCCAGCTCTGTCAGGGTATACAGGGCAGCATTCCAGGTCATTCCAGAGATGCTTGTTTGGGTTCAGGTCAGGGTTCTGGCTGGACCACTCCGGGACCTTCACACTTTTCCCTCAGACACTTCTGCCTTGTCTTGGCTGTGTTAAGAGTCTTGGTCAGGTGAAGGGACCCTTCAGCCCAGACGGAGGTCCAGGTCCTCTGGACAGGGTTTTCTGTTCTAGTCTCTCTAACCCCCCCCCCCCCCCCCCCCCATGTCTTTGGTGAAGGAGAAGCTTCTCTCTGGACAGTCTGGTTGGGTGGAGCTGCAGTGTTGGTTGGCCTTCAAGAACATTCTCTTATCTGTCCATCTGTCCGATGGGGCTGAGTAGGAAATTCCTGCGTTCTTTCTCTTTCACCCTTTTCTTCAGGTTGCTTAGACAGTTTGTTTTGACATCCAGCTCTGGAAGAGTCCTGGAAGAGCTCCAAACTTCTTCAACGTCAGGATGAAGAAGGAACTGGGATTTAGGAACGTTCAGTGCAGCACAATTGTTCTTGTAGTCTTTTGCAGATCTGTGAGTGGTTCCAGTCTCCGGGTGGTGGAGGCAGTTCCTGAGAGTTCATGGTTTGGTTTTTACTCTGAAGCTGTCAGGCCTTCTAGAGATGTGAGTCTCTGAGACCTTTACCACAGGTGGACTCCAGTCAAGCTGGAGGAACATCTCAGAGAAGGTCCAGAGACATGGAAGGTCCTCAGAGTAGAAGCTCAAGTGTTGGAGCAAAGAGTGTGAAGCATGATGCATGATTTGGGGTCAGTTTTAGGACCTTCCTGTTTTCTCCTGGTCGTTCTGGGTACACACACACACACACACACACACACACACACAACACACACACACACACTTACACACACACACACTTCCTGCTGAGCACTGATGCCCTTTGGAACAAGAACAAAATCTATGAGTGTATCAAAAATAACGGGACACATGTCATTTATTCTAAATGTAACTCTAAACCCTCAAAAAGTCAACGCTGTTTTAAATCATATATATTATATATATATATATACACACAATATTTATGGAGTGAAATGAGCCCAAATATGTTTTTGACTCTTGAAAATATCAGAATCCAAAAATACATCCTCAAGAATTTTATTCCAAACATTGTAACTTGCTCACTTTTGAGAGAATGTGAATATTTAATATTTACATGTGAAATATGCAATTTGCTCCCAGTCTTAATTAGACTCAAATATTTTGGAATAAAATTCTTCCTAAAGGACTCCGCTGCAGCACTGGGAATGCCTGGAACATTCCCACTTTAACTCTGGGGACGGCAGCATGCAGCCTCCGGAGTCCTTTAGGGTTAGGGTTAGCTAGAAAGACGGGGGGGTTGACCTGGAGGCCGGGGGGGGCCGCTGGGTGCTTGAGCTGGAGGCCGGGGGGGGGCCGTTGGGTGCTTGAGCTGGAGGCCGGGGGGGGGCGCTGGGGGCTTGAGCTGGAGGCCGGGGGGGGGCGCTGGGGGCTTGAGCTGGAGGCCGGGGGGGGGCCGCTGGGGGCTTGACCAGGACCAGTTTGCTCAAGTTGAACTTGTATGTGAATCGTTTTCCTTTTGTCTTGTGAAGGATGTGTTTGTTGTAGTAATACCTGCAGGTACAGCAACGAGTTATCGTGTGTGTGTGTGAGTGTGTGTGTGAGTGAGTGAGTGAGTGTGAGTGAGTGAGTGAGTGAGTGTGTGTGTGTGTGTGGGTGTAAGTGTGTGTGGGTGTTTGTGAGTGAGTGAGTGAGTGAGTGAGTGAGTGAGTGAGTGAGTGAGTGAGTGAGTGAGTGTGTGAGTGTGTGTGTGTGGGTGTAAGTGTGTGTGGTGTGTGTGTGTGAGTGTGTGTGTGTGTGGTGTGTGTGTGTGTGTGGGTGTTTGTGAGTGAGTGAGTGCGTGAGTGCGTGCGTGCGTGCGTGCGTGCGTGAGTGCGTGCGTGCGTGCGTGAGTGCGTGAGTGAGTGAGTGAGTGAGTGAGTGAGTGTGTGTGTGTGGGTGTAAGTGTGTGTAGGTGTGGGTGTGGATGTGTGTGTGTGTGTGTGTGTGTGTGTGTGTGTGTTCTACATCACCTTAGTGCACGGCTGAGTTTGTCATAGTTCATGTGTGGTTTCCCCTTCCTCTCCCCCCACAGCCTGGCCAGCTTCTCTGGGTCATGGATCACAAATTCCCCCATTCCCCCCCCCAGCTGATAGCCCCACCCTCACCCCGTCCCAGCAGCTCCAGAAGGAAGTGCCACAGTTGGACCTGTTTGGAGCCAGGAGTCCAGGCCGGCTTGTAGGCCCAATCAGGACACAGCACTGCTGTGGACAAAAGGTAGATTTAAGTGTGTGTGTGTGTGTGTGTGTGTGTGTGTGTGTGTGTGCGAGAGAGAGAGAGAGAGAGTGTGTGTGAGAGGGGGAGGGAGAGGGGAGGAAGCTGACTGGTGCTGGTTCTAACAGACATGTTCACGATGAGGAGAGCAGAGGATGGAGAGGTGGAAAAAGGAGAAGTGCAGCCTGGTGTTCAGGAGTGGAGGCAAGTTCTGGGTGGTCAGGAGATGCTTCCAAAGACTCGATAGCTCCAGATCAGGCCCTCAGGACCTTGGTGGAGGAATGAGGAGGTTCTGGGGTTCCATCAGGGAAAGAGACTTGATGGGAACTGAGAGGACAGAAGAGGGTCTATGAGAGCCTGGATGTGAGGATGGACAGCAAGGAGGGACAGAAGCATCGGTCCAGGTTAGAAGGAGAGATGGAGGCAGCAGGTTCACGTGATCAAGAGATGGAAGTTTCCTGGTGCTGATCTTCAAGAATATCAGAGGTGTGAAGCTGGAGCAACAAGAGTTCCTCAGTTCCTGAGCCCACGCTCCAGGAAGGAGAAGAAACGAGGACAGACGTGAACATCTGTGAGCAGCACGTGGTTTCACGAGGACAGACGTGAACATCTGTGAGCAGCGAGGTGGTTTCAAGAGGACAGACGTGAACATCTGTAAGCAGCACGATGGTTTCACGAGGACAGACGTGAACATCTGTGAGCAGCACGTGGTTTCACGAGGACAGACGTGAACATCTGTGAGCAGCACGTGGTTTCACGAGGACAGACGTGAACATCTGTGAGCAGCACGTGGTTTCACGAGGACAGACGTGAACATCTGTGAGCAGCACGTGGTTTCACGAGGACAGACGTGAACATCTGTGAGCAGCGCGTGGTTTCACGAGGACAGACGTGAACATCTGTAAGCAGCACGATGGTTTCACGAGGACAGACGTGAACACTGTGAGCAGCACTTGGTTTCACGAGGACAGACGTGAACATCTGTGAGCAGCACGTGGTTTCACGAGGACAGACGTGAACATCTGTGAGCAGCACGTGGTTTCACGAGACAGACGTGAACATCTGTGAGCAGCACGTGGTTTCACGAGGACAGACGTGAACATCTGTGAGCAGCACGTGGTTTCACGAGGACAGACGTGAACATCTGTGAGCAGCACGTGGTTTCACGAGGACAGACGTGAACATCTGTGAGCAGCACGTGGTTTCAAGAGGACAGACGTGAACATCTGTGCACAGCACGTGGTTTCACGAGGACAACGTGAACATCTGTGAGCAGCGCGGTGGTTTTACGAGGACAGACGTGAACATCTGTGAGCAGCATGGTGGTTTCAAGAGGACAGACGCAATCGTTCCTGTAGAAATCACATGACAGGAAGTGGGTCCTCTCTGAGGAAGTGTGTCAAAGGTGTGTTGGAGTGGTCCAGGGCAGGTGTGAGAACTGTGGGACAGATGTGTTGTTGCTATGGCGATGGTGATGTTTGCAGAGGAAATTGTGTTCTGGAGTGACAGCAGGGAGCAGCTGGAAGAAGCTCCAGAAGATGATGCTGAGACCACCGATGCTTAACCCCCTAACCCCCTAACCCTCTAACCCTAACCCCCTAACCCTCTAACCGTAACCTAACCCTAACCCTCTAACTCTAACCCTCTAACCCTAACCCCTAAACCTAACCCAACCCTAACCCTCTAACCCTAACCCTCTAACTCTAACCCAACCCTAACCCTCTAACCCGAACCCTCTAACCCTAACCTCTAACCCTAACCCAACCCTAACCCTCTAACCCTAACCCTCTAACGCTAACCCAACCCGAACCTCTAACCCTAACCCTCTAACCCGAACCCTCTAACTCTACCCTCGAACCCTAACCCTCTAACCCTAACCTCTAACTCTAACCCGCGAACTCTAACCCAACCCGAACCCTCTAACCCAACCCTAACCCGCTAACCCGAACCCTCTAACCCTAACCCTCTAACCCTAACCCGCGAACCCGAACCCAACCCTAACCCTCTAACTCGAACCCGCGAACGCGAACCCAACCCGAACCCGCGAACCCTAACCCGCGAACCCTAACCCAACCCTAACCCGCGAACCCGAACCCAACCCTAACCCGCTAACCCTAACCCTCTAACTCTAACCCAACCCTAACCCTCTAACCCTAACCCTCTAACCCTAACCCTCTAACCCTAACCCTCTAACTCTAACCCTCTAACCCTAACCCAACCCTAACCCTCTAACCCTACCCTCTAACCCTAACCCTCGAACCCTAACCTCTAACTCTAAACCCGCTAACTCTAACCCAACCCTAACCCTCTAACCTAACCCTCTAACTCTAACCCTCTAACTCTAACCCTCTAACTCTAACCCTCTAACTCTAACCCAACCCTAACCCTCTAACCCTAACCCTCTAACTCTAACCCTCTAACTCTAACCCACCCTAACCCTCTAACCCTAACCCTCTAACCCTAACCCTCTAACTCTAACCCTCTAACCCTAACCCTAACCCTAACCCTCGAACCCTAACCCTCTAACCCTAACCCTCGAACTCTAACCCTCTAACTCTAACCCTCTAACTCGAACCCTCTAACTCGAACCCTCTAACTCTAACCCTCTAACTCGAACCCTCTAACCCGAACCCTCTAACTCTAACCCTCTAACTCTAACCCTCTAACTCTAACCCTAACTCTAACCCTCTAACTCTAACCCTAACTCTAACCCTCTAACCCTAACCCTCTAACTCTAACCCTCTAACTCTAACCCTAACCAGAAACAGGAGGGTTAGAGGGGGGGCAGACAGCTAAAGGCAGGAGGTCCAGAGGAAGTTCTTCACTTAGTATCTGCAGTGTGTTTGTTTAATAATAATAATAATAATAATAATAATAATAATAATAATAATAATAATAATAATAATAATAATAATAATAATAATAATAATAATAATAATAATAATAATGTGAATTCTCTTAATATTAATTTTAATTGAAATATCAACCCTCTTACTCCTGCTCCAATAAGAGGATGAAGATTCTCCAGCTGAAGAGCTGCAGCTGCACTGCATCTGAAACACACATGAACACACACATAAACACACACAAACACACATGAACACACACATGAACACACGAACACACACACAAACACACACATGAACACACACAAACACACATGAACACACACACATGAACACACGAACACACACACAAACACACACATGAACACACACAATAAACACACACAAACACACATGAACACACACATGAACACACACATAAACACACACAAACACACATGAACACACACATGAACACACGAACACACACACACACACCAAAACACAAACATGAACACCACACAAACACATGAACAACACATGAACACACGAACACACACCAAAACACCACACATGAACACACACATAAACACGCATAAACACACACACACACACTCACTCATACACACATGAACACACACACATGAACACACAAACACACACATGAACACACACATGAACACACACATAAACACACACATAAACACACACACTCACTCACACACACATGAACACACGAACACACACATGAACACTCACATGAACACACACACAAACACTCACTCACACACACATGAACACACATAAACACACAAAACACACATGAACACACACAAACACACATGAACACACACGAAACACACACATGAACACACATACTCACACACACATGAACATATGAACACACACATAAACACACACACACACTCACTCATACACACATGAACACACACCGAACACACAAACACACACATGAACACACACATAAACACACACATAAACACACACACTCACTCACACACACATGAACACACACATGAACACACGAACACACACATGAACACACACACAAACACACACACAAACACACACACATGAACACACATAAACACACACAAACACACATGAACACACACATGAACACACACGAAACACACACATGAACACACACACTCACACACACATGAACAAATGAACACACACATGAACACACACATGAACAAATGAACACACACATGAACACACACATTAACACATGAACACACAAATGAACACACACACACACTCAATGACAGCACAGTGGGGTTTTCCTGGGACAGTAAAGAAGAAACGTGTCTTCAGAGGAAGATTCGTCCTCCAGGACTCAGATGATGGCAGCTTCTTCATCTTCACCCTCCAGGAAACCTGTGATGTCCACCCACAGACACTGTGACCGTCCACCCACAGACACTGTGATGTCCACCCACAGACACTGTGACGTCCACCCACAGACACTGTGACGTCCACGCCACAGACACTGTGACCGTCCACCCACAGACACTGTGACGTCCACCCACAGACACTGTGACCGTCCAACCCACAGACACTGTGATGTCCACCCACAGACACTGTGATGTCCACCCACAGACACTGTGATGTCCACCCACAGACACTGTGACCGTCCACCCACAGACACTGTGACGTCCACCCACAGACACTGTGACCGTCAACCCACAGACACTGTGACCGTCCACCCACAGACACTGTGATGTCCACCCACAGACACTGTGATGTCCACCCACACACACTGTGACCATCCACCCACAGACACTGTGATGTCCACCCACAGACACTGTGATGTCCACCCAGACACTGTGACCGTCCACCCACAGACACTGTGACCGTCCACCCACAGACACTGTGATGTCCACCCACAGACACTGTGACGTCCACCCACAGACACTGTGATGTCCACCCACAGACACTGTGACCGTCCACCCACAGACACTGTGATGTCCACCCACAGACACTGTGACCGTCCACCCACAGACACTGTGATGTCCACCCACAGACACTGTGACGTCCACCCACAGACACTGTGACCGTCCACCCACAGACACTGTGACCGTCCACCCACAGACACTGTGATTCCACCCACAGACACTGTGACCGTCCACCCACAGACACTGTGATGTCCACCCACAGACACTGTGACCGTCCACCCACAGACACTGTGATGTCCACCCACAGACCCTGTGATGTCCACCCACAGACACTGTGATGTCCACCCACAGACACTGTGGCGTCCACCCACAGACACTGTGACCGTCCACCCACAGACACTGTGATGTCCACCCACAGACACTGTGACCATCCACCCACAGACACTGTGACGTCCACCCACAGACACTGTGACGTCCACCCACAGACACTGTGATGTCCACCCACAGACACTGTGACCATCCACCCACAGACACTGTGATGTCCACCCACAGACACTGTGGCGTCCACCCACAGACACTGTGACCGTCCAGCCACAGACACTGTGATGTCCACCCACAGACACTGTGACCGTCCACCCACAGACACTGTGATGTCCACCCACAGACACTGTGACGTCCACCCACAGACACTGTGACCGTCCACCCACAGACACTGTGATGTCCACCCACAGACACTGTGACCATACAGCCACAGACACTGTGACGTCCACCCACAGACACTTTGACCGTCCACCCACAGACACAGACACTGTGATGTCCACCCACAGACACTGTGATGTCCTCCCACAGACACTGTGACCATCCACCCACAGACACTGTGATGTCCACCCACAGGACACTGTGACCACCACCCACAGACACTGTGATGTCCACCACAGACACTGTGATGTCCACCCACAGACACTGTGACATACAGCCACAGACACTGTGACGTCCACCCACAGACACTGTGACCGTCCACCCACAGACCCTGTGATGTCCACCCACAGACACTGTGACCATACAGCCACAGACACTGTGACGTCCACCCACAGACACTGTGATGTCCACCCACAGACACTGTGACCATACAGCCACAGACACTGTGACGTCCACCCACAGACACTGTGATGTCCACCCAGACACTGTGACCGTCCACCCACAGACACTGTGATGTCCACCCACAGACACTGTGACGTCCACCCACAGACACTGTGATGTCCACCCACAGACACTGTGACCATCCACCCACAGACACTGTGATGTCCACCCACAGACACTGTGACCATACAGCCACAGACACTGTGATGTCCACCCACAGACAGTGTGACAGTAAACGGAACTTCCTGTGAGCCTTTTCCCAGCTGAGCCATGTCCCCTCTGACCCCCCCTCATGCTGTCAGGACAGAAACACACACAAATGTGGACCATGTGCTGGTTCAGGACTGACAGCACAGGGTTACAGGACCAGGTCCAAGTGTCTTCAGACAGGAACAGGAGCAGTGAAACAGGGAAATGACCACTGATGTCTGTCCTCGTCCCCAGAAACACAACGAGCTAATCTCCTTATTTCCTCCCCTCCAGACATGAACGTGGAATTAAAAGGTTTCGTCTGAGTTACCTTGAAAGGTGGAGACGGAGACGCTTCGTTAGCGACCAGCAACCGTCAGCATTCAGGTCTGAGCGGACTGAAGGACGGATGCTCCTCACTTTACACCCCAACACACACACACACACACACACACACACACACAGAAACCCACCCACCTACACACACACACCCACCCACCCACACCCCCCCCCCCACACACACACACCCACCCCCCCCCCCCCCCCCACACACACACACACACACACACACTCCCTTTGAACCCTAAACAACCAGAACTAAAGCATCTTAAGCGGATCTCTCACAACAATGCAGGTTAACAAGTCAATCAAATAAAACAATAGAAAAGTCATCAGGAAACATTTTTAATTCGTGTTTTGATGTTTTGATGTTGATGATCAACAAAGAAGCGGTTTAATTTTATTTTATTAGATTAGATGAAATTTGCTTTGAGTTTATTGTCATCAAACATGTAGAAGCACTAAAGGAACTTGAGATGATTCTGTTTGTGGGATTTCATGGACACGAGTGTGAGGGTGTGTGTGTGTGTGGACAGAAGAATCCGACTGTGATCTGGGGAGTATCAAGTGGTGTGATGGCGTCCAAAAGTGTCCAGTTCTGGGGAAGAAGCTGTTGCTCAGGGTGCTGGTCCTGGTACCGATGATGGTGATGGTGATGATGGTGATGATGGTGGTGATGGTGGTGGTGATGATGGTGGTGATGGTGATGATGGTGGTGATGATGTGGTTGATGGTGGTGATGATGATGGTGATGATAATAATGATGGTGATGATGGTGGTGATGGTGATGATGATGGTGATGGTGGTGGTGATGGTGGTGGTGATGATGGTGGTGATGGTGCTGATGGTGGTGCTGCTGGTGGTGATGGTGGTGGTGGTGATGATCCTAATGATGGTGCTGATGCTGATGGTGGTGATGGTGATGATCTGGTGTGATGATGATGGTGCTGATAATAATGATGGTGCTGCTGATGGTGCTGATGGTGGTGATGGTGATGATGGTGATCTGCTGGTGGTGATGATGTGGGTGGTGCTGGTGCTGCTGGTGGTGCTGGTGCTGTGGTGGTGCTGGTGCTGCTTGTGGTGCTGTTGGTGGTGCTGCTGGTGGTTCTGATGCTGGTGATTCTGGTTGCTGCTGGTGCTGCTGCCTGATGGTGCTGGTGGGTGTGGTGGCTGTGGTGCTGGTGGTAGCTTGGTGCTGCTGGTGCTGCTGCTGGTGATGGTTCTGGTGGTGGTGATGGTGCGCTGAGTGTTGCTGTGTGGTGGTGCTGATGCTGGTGATCTGATGGTGATGATGGTGATGATGATGGTGATGATAATGATGATGGTGCGCTGATGGCTGTGGTGGTGATGGTGATGATGGTGATGATGATGGTGATGATGATGGTGGTGATGGTGATGATGATGGTGATGATGATGATGGTGGTGATGATGCTGGTGATGATGGTGGTGATGGTGCTGATAATGCTGGTGGTGCTGATTGATGGTGCTGACTCTCCTGATGGTGCTGATGATGGTGCCGATGGTGGTGCTGGTGCTGCTGGTGGTGCTGATGCTGGTGCTGCTCCTAATCTGCTGGTGCTGATGCTGGTGCTGCTGGTGGTGCTGGTGCTGCTGGTGCTGCTGCGTGCTGTGGTGGTGCTGGTGCTGCTGGTGGTGATGGTGCTGTGGTGGTGCTGTGATTTGCTGGTGATGGTGGTGGTGCTGCTGGTGGTGCTGCTGGTGCTGCTGCTGGTGCTGCTCCTGCTGCTGGTGTTGCTGCTGCTGATGCTGGTGGTGCTGGTGCTGGTGGTGGTGGTGCTGGTGGTGCTGGTGCTGATGCTCCTGCTGCTGGTGATGCTGGGCTGTGGTGCTGATGCTGGTTGTGCTGCTGCTGTGCTGGTGGTGCTGCGGTGGTGCTGGTGGTGGTGGTGATGTGCGATGCTCCTGCTGTGGTGCTGCTGGTGCTGGTTGGTGCTGCTGCTGGTGGTGCTGGTGCTGGTGCTGCTGCTCCTGCTGCTGGTGCTGCTGGTGCTGCTGGTGCTGCTGCTGGTGGTTCTGTGGTTGTGGTGCTGGTGCTGCTGCTCCTGCTCTGGTGCTGCTGGTGCTGCTGCTGGTGGTGCTGGTGCTGGTGCTGCTGCTCCTGCTGCTGGTGCTGCTGGTGCTGGTGGTGCTGCCTGCTGGTGGTGCTGGTGGTGCTGGTGCTGCTGCTGCTGGTGGTGCTGGTGGTGTGGTGATGGTGGTGGTGCTGATGGTGGTGATGGTGATGATGGTGGTGATGATGGTGGTGATGGTGGTGATGGTGTGTGATGATAATAATGATGTTATGCTGCTGCTGTGGTGGTGATGGTGATGATGGTGGTGATGGTGATGGTGCTGATATCCTATGAGGGCTGATGATGGTGATGATGGTGGTGATGGCTGATGGTCTGATGATGGTGGTGCTGATGGTGGTGGTGATGGTGCTGCTGTTGGGTGCATGGTTGCTTGTGGTGGTTGCATGGTGCTGCTGGTGGTGCTGGTGTGGGATGCTGGTGGTGCTGATGCTGGTGATGATGGTGATGCTGGTGCTTCTGCTGGTGGTGCTGGTGGTGATTGTGGCTGGTGGTGCTGGTGGTGCTGGTGCTGCTGTGCTCTGCTGCTGGTGCTGTGCTGGTGTGATGGTCTGGTGCTGCTGGGGTTGCTGGGTTGGTGCTGCTGCTGGTGATGCTGATGGTGATGCTGGTGCTGATGATGGTGATGATAATGATGATGGTGCTGATGGTGATGGTGGTGGTGATGGTGATGATGGTGATGATGATGGTGATGATGATGGTGTGTGGTGATGATGATGTGTGGATGATGATGGTGGTGATGATGATGTGATGATGGTGGTGATGGTGATGATAATGATGGTGGTGATGATGATGGTGCTGATGATAATCCTGCTGGTGATGGCTGGTGCCTGGTGGTGCTGGTGCTGCTGGTGGTGCTGCTGCTGGTGATGCTACTCCTGCTGGTGCGCTGCTGGTGCTTCTGGTGGTGTGGTGCTGCTGGTGCTGCTGCTGGTGCTGTGGTGGTGCTGGTGCTGATGGTGTGATGGTGCTGGTGGTGGTGATGGTCTGCTGGTGGTGCTGGTGGTGGTGCTGCTGGTGGTCTGCTGGTGCTGCTGCTGGTGCTGCTCCTGCTGCTGGTGTTGATGCTGCTGCTGCTGGTGGTGCTGGTGCTGGTGGTGGTGGTGCTGGTGGTGCTGGTGCTGCTGCCTCCTGCTGTGGTGTGCTGGTGCTGGTGGTGCTGATGCTGGTGTGCCTGCTGCTGGTGGTGCTGCTGGTGGTGCTGGTGGTGGTGGTGCTGGTGCTGCTGCCCTCTGCTGGTGCTGCGTGCTGGTGGTGCTGCTGCTGGTGGTGCTGGTGCTGGTGCTGCTGCTCCTGCTGCTGGTGCCTGCTGGTGCTGCTGGTGCTGCTGCTGGTGTTCTTGGTGTGGTGGTGCTGGTGTGCTGCTCCTGCTGCTGGTGCTGCTGGTGCTGCTGCTGGTGGTGCTGGTGCTGGTGCTGCTGCTCCTGATGCTGGTGCTGCTGTGATGGTGGTGCTGCTGCTGGTGGTGCTGGTGGTGCTGGTGCTGCTGCTGATGGTGGTGCTGGTGGTGGTGGTGCTGGTGGTGCTGGTGCTGATGGTGCCGGTGGTGCTGGTGCTGCTGGTGCTGATGGTGGTGCTGGTGCTGCTGGTGGTGGTGATGGTGGTGGTGATGGTGGTGATGGTGATGATGGTGACGGTGGTGATGGTGATGATGGTGGTGATGATGATGGTGATGATGGTGGGTGGGGGGTGGTGGTGATGATGGTGATGATGATGGTGATGATAATGATGATGGTGGTGATGGTGTGATGATGATGGTGATGGTGGTGGTGATGATGGTGATGATGATGGTGATGATGATGTGATGATGATGGTGATGATGGTGGTGATGGTGGTGGTGATGATGGTGATGATAATGATGATGGTGGTGATGGTGATGATGGTGATGGTGTGGTGATGATGGTGATGGTGGTGATGGTGATGGTGGTGATGGTGATGATGGATGATGATGATGGTGGTGATGGTGGTGATGGTGATGATGATGGTGATGATAATGATGATGGTGGTGATGGTGATGATGGTGATGATGATGGTGATGATGATGGTGATGATGGTGATGATGATGGTGATGATGGTGATGATGATGATGGTGATGATGGAACCACACCCTCGTTCCCTGTTCCCTCCTCACTACATGGGGGACGTGGACTGAGTGAACTCCGTCGTGCACCATGACTCGTAAAGTGGCGTCATGGTGTCGCATAATAATAATTATAATTATAATAATTAAAAGTGGCCAGGTCCATTAATTATTTTAACCCATCAGAAACACATTCAGTGGTCATTTTATGAAAATGCGATATTTTACCCTATAATTAACTTTATATAATAAAATGAAACATTAATGTCAATAATAATACAATAATAATTACTTATTACCTAAAATAATTAGTGTTCCTTGACATTTTCAAGCCAAGACGTGATGGAACATTCTCTAGTCATATTCCGCTGTAGTGAAAACATTTAATAAAGCAATTTTTCATCAAAAAATGGATCCAGAGCTACTTTTCATCTTTGTAAATATTGTTTTACTGAGATTCTGTCGCCTGGTGAGGATCAGATGATTCTGAAGAACAATTAAAGTGGGGGGGGGGGGGGATCAGTGAAGATTGTTTTGTTTTTTTTACACATTTATGTTGTAATATTTTAAGATGATCATATTGGACCCCTACTGAAAAAATATTCTTATTTCCAAAAATTTCATATATCAAACCGCACAGTAGAAATTACGTTAAAAATGTCTCCCATCAGCCTTTACGTGATACCGTAAAGGCTGATGGGAGACATTACCGAGTTAGGGTGCTCACTTGTACACTACTTTTCGCAGTGCATTGTGGGATACATTGAGTGCACTACATAGGGTCCAGCGATGCTCACTAACAATTCGGACACTATTTCAAAATGGCGTCCACACTATTGAGTGCACTATGTAGGGTATAGGGGGGGGTTAGGACACAGCCTTGTAGGGTATAGGGGGGGTTAGGACACAGCCTGTGTAGGGTATAGGGGGGGTTAGCACACAACCTATGTAGGGTATAGGGGGGGGTTAGGACACAGCCTGTGTAGGGTATAGGGGGGTTAGGACACAGCCTGTGTAGGGTATAGGGGGGGTTAGGACACAGCCTGTGTAGGGTATAGGGGGGGTTAGGACACAGCCTGTGTAGGGTATAGGGGGGGTTAGGACACAGCTGTGTAGGGTATAGGGGGGGTTAGCACACAACCTATGTAGGGTATGGGGTGGGGTTAGCACACAGCCTATGTAGGGTATGGGGGGGTTAGCACACAGCCTGTGTAGGGTATAGGGGGGGTTAGGACACAGCCTGTGTAGGGTATAGGGGGGGTTAGCACACAACCTATGTAGGGTATAGGGGGGGGTTAGGACACAGCCTGTGTAGGGTATAGGGGGGGTTAGGACACAGCCTGTGTAGGGTATAGGGGGGGTTAGCACACAACCTATGTAGGGTATGGGGTGGGGTTAGCACACAGCCTATGTAGGGTATGGGGGGGTTAGCACACAGCCTGTGTAGGGTATAGGGGGGGTTAGGACACAGCCTGTGTAGGGTATAGGGGGGGTTAGCACACACCTATGTAGGGTATAGGGGGGGTTAGGACACAGCCTGTGTAGGGTATAGGGGGGGTTAGGACACAGCCTGTGTAGGGTATAGGGGGGGTTAGCACACAACCTATGTAGGGTATGGGGTGGGGTTAGCACACAGCCTATGTAGGGTATGGGGGGGTTAGCACACAGCCTATGTAGGGTATGGGGGGGGGGGTTAGCACACAGCCTATGTAGGGTATGGGGGGGTTATGGACACAGCCTATGTAGGGTATGGGGGGGTTATGGACACAGCCTATGTAGGGTATGGGGGGGTTATGGACACAGCCTGTGTAGGGTATGGGGGGGTTAGGACACAGCCTATGTAGGGTATGGGGGGGTTATGGACACAGCCTATGTAGGGTATGGGGGGGTTATGGACACAGCCTGTGTAGGGTATAGGGGGGGTTAGGACACAGCCTGTGTAGGGTATAGGGGGGGTTAGCACACACCTATGTAGGGTATGGGGTGGGGTTAGCACACAGCCTATGTAGGGTATGGGGGGGTTAGCACACAGCCTATGTAGGGTATGGGGGGGTTAGGACACAGCCTATGTAGGGTATGGGGGGGGGGGTTAGGACACAGCCTATGTAGGGTATGGGGGGGGGGGGGGGTTAGGACACAGCCCAAGTGTGTTTTCTATAAAGCTGCATCCAGACAACCGTCTCACCTGCTTAAGATGCTGAAGCACCAGACTAAACGAGCATCTGGGGCATCTGGGGCATCTGGGGCATCTGGAGCATCCGGAGCATCCGGGGCATCTGGAGCATCTGGAGCATCTGGGGCATCTGGGGCATCTGGGGCATCTGGGGCATCTGGAGCACCTGGGGCATCTGGGGCATCTGGAGCATCTGGAGCATCTGGAGCATCTGGGGCACCTGGAGCATCTGGAGCATCTGGGGCATCTGGGGCATCTGGGGCATCTGGAGCATCCGGAGCATCCGGGGCATCTGGAGCATCTGGAGCATCTGGGGCACCTGGAGCATCTGGAGCATCTGGAGCATCTGGGGCATCTGGGGCATCTGGAGCATCTGGAGCACCTGGGGCATCTGGGGCATCTGGAGCATCTGGAGCATCTGGGGCATCTGGAGCATCTGGGGCACCTGGGGCACCTTTCCTTGTTCAGATGACGTCACTTCATTCACTAACTGTGAAAACAGAAATCACTGTTTTGCTGAAAACTTCCTCAATGTCCAAGTTTGGCGTTCGAGAGAATTGAAAGTGTGTTTTACAAATTGCATGCACACACACACACACCACACACACACACACACACTTACGCACACACACACACACACACACACTTACGCACACACACACACACACACACTTACGCACACACACACACACTTACGCACACACACCACACACACTTACGCACACACACACACACACACACACACACACACACTTACGCACACACACACACACACACACACACACTGGTGACTGTTTCAGCGCTCTGCTGGTTCAGGTTTGTTTCTATTTGGATTAACTGATTTAGTTTTAGCACGGCAGCAGACAGGAGGCTCAGATTAGGTCCATTAGGCTTATGATGTACAGAAGACGCACATGCACGTACGCACGCACGCTTATCGCCTCTCATGTGACAGCTGACACCGGAGGCTTTTAATTCCAGTGTAAATACAAATACCCTCCCAGACAGCTATCAATTATTCATGCCACTAATTGAGGGGAACGTTGGCTCACTCAGGGTCACACAAAAGGAGCAACGCACACATTTGTGCACGTGAACATTTGGTGAAACAGGCAACAAGGAGCTATATCATGCTATTGTCATGCTATTATCATGCTATTATAATGCTATTATGCTATAACCATGCTATTATCATGCTATTATCATGCTATTATGCTATCATCATGCTATCATCATGCTATCATCATGCTATAATCATGCTATTATAATCATGCTATTATCAGGCTATTATCATGCTATTATAATGCTATAATCATGCTATTATCATGCTATTATCATGCTATTATCATGCTATTATCATGCTATAACCTGGCCACAAGCCTCTTGTGCAACACTAAAATCTGTGCGAGCAGTAAATCCTCAGGCTGTGAAAGGACTGGACAGGGAGACAAAGGACTGGACAGGGGAGACAAAGGATGGACAGGGAGACAAAGGACTGGAAGGGGAGACAAAGGACTGGACAGGGAGACAAAGGACTGGACAGGAAGACAAAGGACTGGACAGGGAGACCAAAAAGGATGGACAGGGGAGACAAAGGACTGGACAGGGAGAGACAAAGGACTGGACAGGGGAGACAAAGGACTGGACAGGGAGACAAAGGACTGGACAGGAAGACAAAGGACTGGACAGGGGAGACAAAGGACTGGACAGGGAGACCAAAGGACTGGACAGGAAGACAAAGGACTGGACAGGGAGACCAAAGACTGGACAGGGAGACAAAGGACTGGACAGAGAGACAAAGGACTGGACAGGGAGACCAAAGGACTGGACAGGAAGACAAAGGACGGGACAGGGGAGACAAAGGACTGGACAGGGAGACAAAGGACTGGACAGGAAGACAAAGGACTGGACAGGGAGACAAGGGACTGGACAGGAAGACAAAGGACTGGACAGGGAGACAAAGGAATGGACAGGGAGACAAAGGACTGGACAGGAAGACAAAGGACTGGACAGGGAGACAAAGGACTGGACAGGAAGACAAAGGACTGGACAGGGAGACCAAAGGACTGGACAGGAAGACAAAGGACTGGACAGGGGAGACAAAGGACTGGACAGGGAGACAAAGGACTGGACAGGAAGACAAAGGACTGGACAGGGAGACAAAGGACTGGACAGGGAGACAAAGGACTGGACAGGGAGACCAAAGCTCCTCGTCATCGTCACACGAGATAACGACTTCTTGAGTTGGGCTAATTCCCAGTTTCCTGCTGATGGAGCTCACTGACCCTGCAACGTTTGGGTCTGGTTCCTTCTGGAGGGAGGGATGAGTCTCCTGATTGGTCCTTGCTGTGTTGTTTTCCACCATGGGGTTTACCTGGTGGGCGGAGCTACCTGAGGAGCACATCAGCTCCTGCTCAGCGCTCCTCAGCAGCCATCTTTGTTTGTGTTTATGAACTCACTCTTGCAAATAAATGATCAAATATTTGTCTCTTACCTCGTTGTTGTCATGGTTTCTGAGCCGGGCCAGGACACCCTGCACCAGAGGGACGTCCTGTCCTTCACACACACACACACACACACACACACACACACACACACACACACACACAACACACACACACACACAGGTAATGCAGGTAACACCCTAATCAGGTGTCATCGCCAAATAACTTTGTGTTTGTGGACAGAGGATGAGGATGAGGATGGTGAGGAGGATGAGGATGGTGAGGATGAGGAGGGTGAGGAGGATGAGGAGGGTGAGGATGAGGAGGGTGAGGAGGAGGAGGAGGAGGAGGAGGCGAGGGTGGTGGGTCGGGTCTGGTTTTGATCCCTGCTAAAAGGACTGTTTGTTTTAGGGCTGACGACCCCAGTGCCTTAATCTAGAGCTTAGCTACATGCTCGCCTCTGCTCTTCACCACACACACACACACACACACACACACACACACACACAACACACACACACACACACACACATACACAGACACACACACACACACTCTTCATCTCCAGTGGTAACTGGTAACTGTAACAGTTACACTTCCAACTACAGCAGGTTGTCAGTTTTACATCACCTGGTACAGGGTTTGACTGTGTGTGTGTGTGTGTGTGTGTGTGTGTGTGTGTGTGTGAGCAGGACAATAGTGACAGTGTATGATAAACAGGATGATGGAGTTGCAGAAGATAAGGGTCAAGCTGCAGGACTTAAGGTTCAAATCCTGTTAAGAAGGAGAGGGATCAAAGCTTTAGTAAGGCACCCTGCAATGTGTGTGTGTGTGTGTTGTGTGTGTGGTGTGTGGTGTGTGTGTGTGTGTGTGTGTGTTCAGGATGGATAAATGGATGGATGGTGAAATGATGGACAGATGGAAGATGGATAGATGATGGATGGAGGGATGGATGCACAGGTGGGTAGGGTTAGCATCTGGGTTAGCATCTGGGTTAGCATCTGTTCACCGTGGCAGCCTCAACGTTTCTCCGAGTCTTTCCTGCCCCCGGGGGGTGAGCACGTCACCGCCCGGGGGGTGAGCACGTCACCGCCCGGGGGTGAGAGCACGTCACCGCCCGGGGGGTGAGCACGTCACCGCCCGGGGGGTGAGCACGTCACCGCCCGGGGGGTGAGCACGTCACCGCCCGGGGGGTGAGCACGTCACACCCCCGGGGGGTGAGCACGTCACCGCCCGGGGGGGGTGAGCACGTCTGCTGACTGGGAAGCTTCATCACCTCGAGATGAAAGTGAGGTGAAAGGAGTCACGTCCTCTCACATAATAGGAGCGTCCATCGCACACGTGCTAGGAGCTAATGAAGACCTTGGACCTCTTCAGGCCAGGCGAAGCAGCAAAGTGGATGAAACCTTCCAGAAGAGCCGCGGCCGTCATGCTTCAACCCTTCGCTCTGAGACTGAAAACATCTGGACTGCTGGATGACAGCAGACCTGGGGTGAGCGTGGCCCTCTGGCTGTGGCCTCCTGGGAGCTGTGGTTTCTGAAAGGTTTCTCCCTCCATCTATGGGCTCCAGACACAAAGGAGATCCTGGTGTAACTGTAGAGGCTGCTGGGGCCACAGCTGAGGACAGAGGCTGGTTAGGGTTAGGGTTAGGACCCAGATCCTGGTGGAACTGTAGAGGCTGCTGGGGCCACAGCTGAGAGGACAGAGGCTGGTTAGGGTTAGGGTTAGGACCCAGATCCTGGTGGAACTGTAGAGGCTGCTGGGGCCACAGCTGAGAGGACAGAGGCTGGTTAGGGTTAGGACCCAGATCCTGGTGGAACTGTAGAGGCTGCTGGGGCCACAGCTGAGAGGACAGAGGCTGGTTAGGGTTAGGACCCAGATCCTGGTGGAACTGTAGAGGCTGCTGGGGCCACAGCTGAGCTGAGAGGACAGAGGCTGGTTAGGGTTAGGGTTAGGACCCAGATCCTGGTGGAACTGTAGAGGCTGCTGGGGCCACAGCTGAGAGGACAGAGGCTGGTTAGGGTTAGGGTTAGGACCCAGATCCTGGTGGAACTGTAGAGGCTGCTGGGGCCACAGCTGAGAGGACAGAGGCTGGTTAGGGTTAGGGTTAGGACCAGATCCTGGTGTAACTGTAGAGGCTGCTGGGGCCACAGCTGAGAGGACAGAGGCTGGTTAGGGTAGGGTTAGGACCCAGATCCTGGTGGAACTGTAGAGGCTGCTGGGGCCACAGCTGAGAGGACAGAGGCTGGTTAGGGTTAGGGTTAGGACCCAGATCCTGGTGTAACTGTAGAGGCTGCTGGGGCCACAGCTGAGAGGACAGAGGCTGGTTAGGGTTAGGGTTAGGACCCAGATCCTGGTGTAACTGTAGAGGCTGCTGGGGCCACAGCTGAGAGGACAGAGGCTGGTTAGGGTTAGGGTTAGGACCCAGATCCTGGTGGAACTGTAGAGGCTGCTGGGGCCACAGCTGAGAGGACAGAGGCTGGTTAGGGTTAGGTTAGGACCCAGATCCTGGTGGAACTGTAGAGGCTGCTGGGGCCACAGCTGAGAGGACAGAGGCTGGTTAGGGTTAGGGTTAGGACCCAGATCCTGGTGGAACTGTAGAGGCTGCTGGGGCCACAGCTGAGAGGACAGAGGCTGGTTAGGGTTAGGACCCAGATCCTGGTGTAACTGTAGAGGCTGCTGGGGCCACAGCTGAGAGGACAGAGGCTGGTTAGGGTTAGGGTTAGGACCCAGATCCTGGTGGAACTGTAGAGGCTGCTGGGGCCACAGCTGAGAGGACAGAGGCTGGTTAGGGTTAGGGTTAGGACCCAGATCCTGGTGTAACTGTAGAGGCTGCTGGGGCCACAGCTGAGAGGACAGAGGCTGGTTAGGGTTAGGGTTAGGACCCAGATCCTGGTGGAACTGTAGAGGCTGCTGGGGCCACAGCTGAGAGGACAGAGGCTGGTTAGGGTTAGGGTTAGGACCCAGATCCTGGTGGAACTGTAGAGGCTGCTGGGGCCACAGCTGAGAGGACAGAGGCTGGTTAGGGTTAGGACCCAGATCCTGGTGGAACTGTAGAGGCTGCTGGGGCCACAGCTGAGAGGACAGAGGCTGGTTCCTCCAAACCTTCTGACGAACAGAGATCCAAAGAGTCACCTCAAAGATACCATCCAACTGGTTCAGGGACGGCCTCTCAACTCAGAGACACTAGTTAGGGTTACCTAGGGTCAGGGTTAACTGGTCTTAGGGTTTGGGTTAACTGGTCTTAGGGTTAGGGTTAACTGGTCTTAGGGTTAACTAGGGTCAGGGTTAACCGGTCTTAGGGTTAGGGTTAACTGGTCTTAGGGTTAACTAGGGTCAGGGTTAACTGGTCTTAGGGTTAGGGTTAACTGGTCTTAGGGTTAACTGGTCTTAGGGTTTGGGTTAACTGGTCTTAGGGTTAACTGGTCTTAGGGTTAGGGTTAACTACAGTTAGGGCTAGGGTTAACTAGGTTAGGGTTAACTAGGGTTGGGGTTAACTGGTCTTTCTCCATCTATCTGAATTCTGATAAAAAGGCTGATGTGAACGTGCAGATTTAGCTGAAAGCAGCTGAGCAGCAACTGCTTCAAGAGTTACAAGAGCAGGAGAAGTGGGACTGAAGCCTGTTCTAGATCCGCGTCCCACAGATCCCAGCCCGTTCTAGATCCGCGTCCCACAGATCCCAACCAGTTCTAGATCCGCGTCCCACAGATCCCAGCCCGTTCTAGATCCGCGTCCCACAGATCCCAGCCCGTTCTAGATCCGCGTCCCACAGATCCCAGCCCGTTCTAGATCCGCGTCCCACAGATCCCAGCCCGTTCTAGATCCGCGTCCCACAGATCCCAGCAGTGATCCGCTTGATGCCGAGTAAAAAGAAAGAAGCTAATCAGCATTTCCACAATGTATCGACTCATGGTGCAACAAAACCAACATTTCACTGGAAAAAGCTGAATCAAGACGATGTCTGTCCCGTTCTAACGACGACCACTTCAAGTGGCTCCGGTGACCAATAGGAACATGGATAATAATAATAATAATAACAACAATAATAAATAGCCCAAATCCTCTCCTTTCCAGGTCATCATTTCTTTATTATGTGTAAACAAACTCTGAGAAGAGCATCAAGATTATTGATTATTAGCATTAGCATGATTTCATGGGTCAAACTCCTCTGCAACAACAGCGCTTATGAAACAAGTCATGTGACCACAGCGTCTTCAGCCCAAACACAAACAGACGTTTGCTGCAGGGAGTTTAAAAGTCGTTAAACCAGGTTCACAGTTGAAGGAGAGAAATGAAGACAGGAAATAAATGACATATGAAGCACTCAAAAGGCCAGTTTGAGTCAGGCAAAGAAGCTGGATTGGTTCTGAACTTGGTTCCCACCAGAGCAGAACGAGCCCCAGGGCCTCCAGAGGCTGACTGGGTCAGAACCAGCTCAGGGAGCGCTCACAGCCGTAGTGTTGCAGTTCCACGGGCTGCCTGAAGGTGACAGCTGGTGGGTTTGTGGCTGCGCAGCGCTCGTGTCCGTGCACAGCAGCTGGGCACTGCTGTGCACGGACACGAGCGCTGACACACAGTGGCGCTCCAAGGTGGGCCCGTCTGCCCTCAGCGTCCCGCTCTGACCCAGTCAGGATGAGCGAGGGCCTGGCGGAGGTTCCTCAGCGTCACACTTTCATCTCACAGCAGGACCTGCCAACACTGTGATGTCCCACAGGTCCTGAACTGCCCACAAAAGGCCGTCTGTGTGGTGTCTGCTGCGTGGGGGTCAAAGGTCAGCGGGTCTCTGTGGCTTGGCTGTGCCCTCCACCTGCAGCTGGAGGTTCCCCTCCTTGGTGAGGAGGCAGCTTCACACCAGCCCTCAACACAATCGCAGTGATGGACTGTAGACACAGACAAGAGCGTCAGCGGGACGAGTCTGGGACCACCGAGAACATCAAAGACAGAAGAACGAGGGTGGAGTAGCAGAAGGGAAGCTATGCTAACGGTTTACGGAGGGAACCGGGCCGAGCCGGTGTTCTGCTGCTGTGAACAAACATCCACACGTGGCTCCAAACATTCCATCCCGGCTCCTCACAAAATGGAGGTGTGAAGTCAGAACAAGAGCTGTCTGCAGCTCTGCCTCTGGGACCCCCCGAGGCTGGGACGCCTTCATGGAGTCAGGTGGTTCTCAGACGTGGCCGCCTGTCTTCACGTCCTGCTCAGCTCCATTCTCAGACGGGTTCCACTACATTTGGGTTCTGCTCAGAGGCTGAAGGAGGCCGACGGCCCCAAGCAGTGACCATCAGCAACCACTGGTTGGCGTCCCTGAGCCTCTTCACTGCTTCTCCACATCGTGGATGTGAATCCTAAATGAGCCCAGGAGGAACCGAACCAGATGAGATGGTCATCAACAGCACGGGGGGGGGGACACATTAAAAGATAAATGCCACACTGGCCACAATTATAAGGAGGACATTAAGCTATAGGCAGCGTCGATGCCGAAGTACGGATGTATGGATACAGCAGTCACAGCCCTCAGCACCCACTGGAGGACACCAGCAGATGGGGGGCGCCATCAGTCCTGGGTTTGACTCAATAAATATTCCATGTTTTCTTTGCTGGCAATTTCTCTCTGCAGCCAGTGAGCCGCCGATGGAAGCTGGGGAAGGGCTCTACGTGAAGTTCTGGAGGGGCTGGCTGACTCTCATACAGGCCCAGTAAAGGGCCCGGGCCAGGCTGATGAGGACCAGAAGCAGCAGCGCGGCCCATGAGGCGTAGATTCCTGGGTAGGTCCGAGCGTTCCCCCACGTTCCAGCCTGGAGGGACAAGAAGGCGGCCCACGTCAGAACATGTGACAAGCTTCACAGCACAGGAACGGAGCACAGGTTAGGGCATGTGGGCGGAGCCCTAACCCAAGGTTAGGGTCAGGCTAGGGCATGTGGGCGGAGCCCTAACCCAGGGTTAGGGTCATGCTAGGGCATGTGGGCGGAGCCCTAACCAGGGTTAGGGTCAGGCTAGGCATGTGGGCGGAGCCCTAACCAGGGTTAGGGTCATGCTAGGGCATGTGGGCGGAGCCCTAACCCAGGGTTAGGGTCAGGCTAGGGCATGTGGGCGGAGCCCTAACCCAGGGTTAGGGTCAGGCTAGGGCATGTGGGCGGAGCCCTAACCAGGGTTAGGGTCAGGCTAGGGCATGTGGGCGGAGCCTATGGCGGGAGACATGTGCCGTCTAATCTATCGAACCCTCACATCTGGCGCTGATGTAGCCCCGACAGTACTCTGGAAGCTGCTACGCTGAGCAGCACGGTGCCGCTCCGCCAGGCAGTAGTGACGGAGTTCATGTAGGAAATGAGCCTTTACAGCGTATAAAACCAGCCACAGACTTTATTCCTAATACTTCCTCCTTAATTAATTAATTGATTAAGTTGGGTTTACTTTGGTCAGACAAGCACATCTGGGAGGTTTGGAAAATGTTTCCAGATGTTTATTTCCTCTGCACCACTTCCTGTCGCTGCAATCATGGCAAAAATAAGAGTTGTGTGTATTTTTCCGGATGGCCGGTACGGTGGAGCCGTGCTGGAGGCGCTCC